>NW_005178504.1:344258-414970 GCF_000350225.1 Chondrus crispus | reverse complement strand
CCCCCCCCCCTACCACCGCGCACAGTTGCGACGCAGTACTAATGTGTCGGGCGCCAAGCGTCCATCGCTTTCCGCAATTTACACCACTAGCTTCATGATAGCAACCAGATGACCCAACCGCCCGATTACGACCCCATGATCGTGGTCTATTTGCAAGTCTTCTGGACCGTCCAACTGGGCCAAAACAGCCTCAGACCCATCCTCTCGCCTTTGAATAATTCCTCCCTCCTTTGAAAATATTTGTGATCTTCGTCCGGCGTGAGAAGCAGTACCCAAGTCTGGCGTCGTCAGGAACCGACTCTTGATTTCTCCCAAATCCTCTCCCCTCCCGATGTAAAGTGTGATCCCTCTCTCAACGTCCCACACCCGCACGCTCTTGTCATCCGATCCAGATACCACACGTCTTCCGTCCTCACTCATCGCAACGCTATCCACCGGACCCGTGTGTCCAACTAACGCCTCCCCGACTTGTGCTCCCGTCTCCACGTCCCACACCCGCACGCTCTTGTCAAACGATCCAGATACCACACGTCTTCCGTCCCCACTCATCGCAACGCAAAACACCGAACTCGTGTGTCCAACTAACGCCTCCCCGACTTGTGCTCCCGTCTCCACATCCCACACCCGCACGCTCATGTCTGCCGATCCAGATACCACACGTCTTCCGTCCCCACTCATCGCAACGCTATACACCCAATCCGTGTGTCCAACTAACGCCTCCCCAACTTGTTCTCCCATCTCCACGTCCCACACCCGCACGCTCTTGTCCTCCGATCCAGATACCACACGTTTTCCGTCCCCACTCATCGCAACGCTCTTCACCTTGCTCGTGTGTCCAACTAACGCCTCCCCAACTTGTGCTCCCCTCTCCACGTCCCACACCCGCACGCTGTCGACCATCGATCCAGATACCACACGTCTTCCGTCCCCACTCATCGCAACGCTCCACACCTTGCTCGTGTGTCCAACTAACGTCTCCCCGACTTGTGCTCCCGTCTCCACGTCCCACACTCGCACGCTCTTGTCAAACGATCCAGATGCCACACGTCTTCCGTCCCCACTCATCGCCACGCTACACACCCAATCCGTGTGTCCAACTAACGCCTCCCCGACTTGTGCTCCCGTCTCCACGCCCCACACCCGCACGCTCTTGCCCCACGATCCAGATACCACACGTCTTCCGTCCTCACTCATCGCAACGCAAAGCAAACTATCCGTGTGTCCAACTAACGCCTTCCCGACTTGTGCTCCCGTCTCCACATCCCACACCCGCACGCTCTTGTCTGCCGATCCAGATACCACACGTCTTCCGTCCCCACTCATCGCAACGCTATACACCCAATCCGTGTGTCCAACTAACGCCTCCCCGACTTGTGCTCCTGTCTCCACGTCCCACACCCGCACGCTCTTGTCGAACGATCCAGATACCACACGTTTTCCGTCCCCACTCATCGCAACGCAACGCACCTCCGACCTATGACCGTGGAAACTTCTCAATACTTTCTTCTCCGACGTACTCCACAGCCTTAACGTCCCGTCTTCATATCCCACAACAACATACCCCTTCCTCTCACAGAAAGTTGCGCACGTAGCTCTCGTCATGCTCCGTTTTTTTCTAGTCACTTCGGAGGTTACACTTCTTGCTTCAACGTCCCCTGCGCTCTGGCTCTCCGTTTCGAACTCGCCTTGTAATCGAACCATCTTCGTCTCCTTCTCAGCAGATTGCCTGAAAACTGTTACTTCTGCCCCGGACCCCTGCACTTGACATCCATACACTTCACCACTGGAATCCATGCCCACTTGAATTACACCTCTCGCATATGGCAGAACGATCTGCTCCACCAACCTTCCATCGGCTCGCGCAACACACTCACTCACAGGCCGCACCCACGGCCGTGGTGCGTATCTCTTGATTTCCTCGAGTATCCTTTGCACGCTACCTAATTCTGATGCCTTGTGCTTGATTCTTCCGTACAGTTGAAAGTAAATCCCGGCACTACTTTCACCACAAAACAGTACACTCAGTCGCGCAGCTCTCATCATCAATTCCATCGCAGACACCGAATCTTCTTCTCCCGTATCCCTTAAAAGACTCTCGCTTCCTCCCGTGTTCCTCAAAACGCTACTTAGATCCTTTACAGCTTCCTCGTATTGCCACACACTTCCTCTCTGTATCACTGTCTTCACCCATCGCGCTTTCAAAAATAGATTCTTCAGCTCCTCTGCACACCCGCCCTGTCTCAGAACGCGATATATGTTCTCGAAAACATACTTCTCTCTTGCATCCTTGCTCTCTCTGCCCTCGCTCTCAGTTATAGCAAGCAGTCCTCTTCCCTGCTTGCATACATCTGCCAACTTCTTATACCAGACCATTACACTTTCTTCCTTCTGCGCCTCCTGCACCGCAAAATCGTGCGTCAGATCATGCACCCGCAACCCACCACAGCCCTTCTTATACTGCAGTTCCACTAATCCAACCCTTTCCATCTCCTTTGCATACCATTCCGTCTCCACCTCGTCCAGCTCCCACAAATCTCCAACCAAACTCAAAGGTATCCGGTCTTGCTTCTTCATAACGCACAGACTCCGGTGTATCTTTCGAAACGAAATATCACCAAATGTCTCCCCACTCCTTCCCACATCTGACTCCAGGATATCTAGTGACGTATGCAATGTCCCATCCAACGACGAATATCCGTCCTTCGGACTCTCCCCACGAATCGTGTTACGCCTCTTCATCCTCGAAAGGTACTCCCCCCATGCTTCTGATACTTCTCCCTCCCATCTTTCCCTCATGTACCTCACACTCGTTCCTGCCACATTCAGGGCAAGCGGCAATCCGCCACACATTTCCAGTATTTCACTCACGGCCTCCTTGCATCTCGCATCATCCACTTCCCCTCGATTCGCCTCGCTCGCGTGCACTAGCATGTCAACTGCTTCTTTCCCTTCTGTCTCTCTCGGCTCGAAAGCAATCCGCTCCCCAAGCTGACGCAGCTCCCTATCCCTCGTGGAGTACAGTAGTTTGCTCCTCCTTTCCCCGCTGCCCCCCGCAGTGTCAGCGAGAACAGACAACTTTTGAAGGATATTCGCCTCTATATCATTCACCACCCACACATCATCAATGATGAACAGACACACATGACTGCAAAACCACGCTTGTACTTTCACTAACACCCTTTCAAACTCGCTCTGCTCTCGCATTTCCGCGGCCGTCTGCTTGCCACCGGACGCTTCCACAATCAGACACAGTTCTTCAATCACCCGTCCCACGTTTCCATCTTTCCCCAACGACATGAAGTACACTCCTCCCGAAAACTCCGTCTTAATCTCACCGTCGTGTGCGATCGCTCGTAGGGCACATGTCTTCCCGACTCCGCCCTGTCCTACTGCTGTCGCACCTACTTGCTCGTTCCTATCTCTCCGTAGCACAGCCGCTTTTAGACGCGACTCACACGTGTTCGGTGATCCATCGTTCCCCTTAGAATCAAGCTTCACATATATCGACGCAGGATTACATTCGGTTCTTATTACCGCCTTGAACACATCACCCCTTCCTCCCCTGATCGACTCGACGGCCGCGCTTACTTGTTGAACACCATCGTGAAGGTGGTCCGCTTCTTGCTCGACTGCCGCGCGAGTATCGATGCTCGTGCTGGGTCGTAGAATACGATCGTGAAGGCGGTCGTCTTCTTGCTCCTCACTTTTCTTTTTCACCCACAGAAACACTCGCTCCACAAGATGTGCCCTTGCAAGAGGGCCGAATTCATCTCCCGGCAGGTTTGTTGCCCTGTCGTGATTTTCAATCCCAGTGATACCTGCCAGCTCTTGTAGCTCTCTCTTCACCGTATCCGTGCTCGCTTCGCGCTGTCGTTCCACGCTAAAAAACTTCTCAACTTCAAAAATATTATTTCCTTCATCATCCCGGTACCGATCGGGCTCCAACTCGGGCTCCAACTCTCTGCATTCCCGAATACTTAATCTGTAAAACACCGGAATCAGTGTCGGTGGCCGCATCTCACTCCCTATCGCCTCTCTACGTCGGCGTAGGAAGCAACGCAGTTCCCTCATCGTCCACTTTCGAGCCGCAAACTCGGGAGAAAGTATGAAAACACCGACCTTCGCAGACTCCATAGCCTTCGTCATTTCATCCCCTCCGCAGTCTCCGGGCTCCATCGAGGTTTTGTCGAGGAAGCAATTTAAACCTTGAGCATGCAATTTCTTGGAAAGAGGACGTGCGATGTGTAGCTTGTCCGGGCCAGCATGGCTTATGAACACATCGGGAGACCGTATCTTTCGCCGTTTTCTACTTGGTCCCGTCTCTTGCCGCAAGCTTTCCTGCATTTTTTGTGAATAGCTAAAGACAAGTTGGTGAGGTGCGGAGTGTGTTACGAGTGTGTTATGCGTGAGAACGGCAGCGGCTGTTAGAAAAACAGGGACGCGAAGGTTGAAGGCCGCGTTCAGCGCACGGCACTCTTGTCGTTGTCGACGAAAGCCGAAACAGTGGCAACGGTCGTGTGCGTGCGTGTGGGTAGGGTGAGCTGATGTGCTTTGGCTTGTTCTTTCGTGAATGAATGTTCGTGTGATTCCAGCGAGGAAAGACGCACTAATCGTAAAGCATGAAAAGAATCATGAAACGTTGATTTACGTACTGTTGTTGTTCGGTCGAAGGGGGTTGGTGGTGTTTTCTGGGAAAGTGGGGTGTTGAGTCTCGCCGTAGAGTCCGGTGTGTCCGATCTGTCGACACTCGGCCACCTTCCACGCTTTGATTTCCTCCCCATCTCCCTTCTAGAAGCATCCACGCATCCGGCCCGGATTTCCCAGACCGTCTGCGCGCGCTTCCCTAAAATTCATATAAAATCTCCCACTACAGTATAACATCTCACACTACAGTACTGCAAAATGTAATTTTGCAGTAAAATTCCATCACAACTGTGTTGACGTCACACCAAACCAACAATTGGAGGAAAGCATAACGTTTACAGTGTAAACGTGTAATCTTTACAGAGCCATGTTGAGCGCAATCTCTTGTCTGTAATTTGGATGTAATTTAGCAAAAGTCAACAGTCCAATGAAATGGCTCTATGACCTCCACCATCGCTCGATTGTTGGCTGATGATGATTTAGGGTACGTACCATTGTAGAATTAATGATTAATCACTATTCTACCGACGACGGCGCAGCGGAGCGGCGCGCACCGGAGTTTGCTCTAGTTGACATAAAGTGGGGTGACCGGGTCACTGTAGTAGACCCGACGAGACCCGAGGGAGGAGGAGACAATTCTCCGGATATCCCTGCTTGCCTTTTATTGCTCTGGTTGACATAAAATTGGGGTAACCGGGTTACTGTAAACCCCCGATCGAGACACCACAGGTCTTCCTTCTCCCCTCATCGCAACGCAACCCACTACAGTACCAACCTATGACCCTGGAAACATCTCAATACTTTCCTCTCCGACGTACTCCACAGCTTCAACGTCCCGTCTTCACATCCCAAAACAACGCACCCCTTGCTCTCACAGAAAGTTGCGCCGGTAGCTCTCGTCACACTCGGGTTTCTGCAGCCACTTCGGAGGTTGCCCTTCTTGCTTCAAGGTCCCCTGCGCTCTGGCTCTCCGTTTCTAACTCGCCTCCTAATCGAACCGTCTTCGTCACCTTCTCAGCACATTGCGTGAAAACTGTTACTTCTGCCCCGGACGACCTCAACTGACATCCATACACTTCACGGCTGGAATCCATGCCCACTTGAATTTCACCACTCCCATATAGCAGAATAATCTGCTCCGTCAACCTTCCATCGGCTCGCTCTACACACTCACTCACAGGCTGCACCCACGGCCGTGGTGCGTATCTCTCGATTTCCTCCAGCATCTTTCGTACACAACCTGAATCCCGTGCCTTGTGTTTCACTCACCCATACAGCTGAAAGTAAATCCCGGCACTGTTTTCGCCAAATCCTACACTCAGTTGCGCAGCCCGCATCATTAAAATCATTGCATCCACTGCATCCTCATTGACCCGTCCCCTTCCCGCCTTCCCGCTTCCTCTTTTCCGCTTCAAGTCTCTACTCAATCCCTTCACAGCTTCCTCGTATTGCCAAACCCCGCCTCTCCATATAACGGTCTTCACCCATCGCGCACTCAAAAATAGCTCCTCTACAGACCCACCCTGTCTCAGAACACGGTATATGTTCTCAAAACATACTCCTCCCGTGCGCTCTCGCCCTCTCCGTCTCGGCTCTCACTCTTTGCAAGCAACCTTCTCTCCTGCTCTGCATACATCTGCCACCTTCTTACACCATTTCTCTACACCCTCCTTCTTCTTCGAGATTTATGGCATGACACACTGGCGAAACACCACCGTGAAGACTTCGAAATAATTCCAGAACATACTGGGTCGATGTGCGTGGCTTGTGCACTGAAAGGTATGCCCTTAAACCAGGTTTCATACAAGTAGCATGCGTGCGGGTGCACAGCGCGCATCAGGGTGCGATTCACGATCGCATTACTCAAAACCAGTGCACATCACCAGGAGGCGGGGGACCGTCAAGTTCTGCATCGTCCGTGATGCATTCAGTTTCAATAACAGTACGATAGGTATGTGGGATAACTCCTCTCCGCCCTGGGTTGGGTGAGAGGCGGAGGCTTTAGCGAGGGAGCACGCGCCGCGGACGCGACGCGCCAATTGAACCGATCGGACGAGCTCGCGAAAAGGGAGTGGCTCACTGGCCGGTTACGCGCAGTCGCCCCATGGTGCGTGAACGGGAGCGACCGGTAACGGGTTAGAAGCCAGCGCGCGCGGCGGACAACCGAAAACGGACGTACGTAGGCGCAAAAGGGACGGGGGCGAGCTTGCCCCCGTTTACTGGTGGGGACGGGTGCCAGGTCTTAACCCCGCAGGGGGACGCCTCGGACACCTGTCCCAGTACAGTAGTACAGTACCTGCCGCCTAGTTCGTACCGGGTACTGTACACAATTAAAAAACTAGCGCCATAATTGCTACTACCGCACAGACGCTGCTACTACACGTGTGCACTACTGTACACGCGTGTTGCTTACAGACTACCGCACGGACGACACGTGTGCTAACGCGCACGCGTAACACGCGTAGACTACCGCTCGGACGACACGTGCACTACTGTACACGTACGCCAGATTACGACCGCTCGGCATGCGCGCGCGCTCGCTACACGTGGGCACAGCCGCCCACGTGTATACCGTATACGGTCGTCCGATGACCTCCGCGCGCTCGCGCCGGTCATTATACTACAGACCTCCCCCCTTAGCTTTCGCTACGTCCCCGTAGCGACCCTCTACTCGAGCGCGCGGGTCCGTTCCGGACGTTTCCTTCTATCGCGCACGATGCGGGAACAGAAGCCCCTCCGTGTGGACGATCATGCCCCCTGGCTCGTTAGCGAGCTGGCGGTATATAACGCCGCGACCTCGTCCGATTCGGAGAGCGCGTCTTCCGATTCTCCCCACGCGATCCACACTGACCCCCCAACTCTTCCCCAGCACTCCCCTTCGAACTCCGAAACCTCCTCCGACAGCGACGACGACATTCCCCTACAGCAGCTCTTCAACCAACCGATGGACGGTCATCGCGACACGCCGGCTGTGCGCGCGTACAGGCAGCCGTTGAGCCCGCCTCGGGCTCCGGCAGCGACGCCGGTCGGTCCCACCTTCCAACCGCGTCGACGCCTTCGCGACGGCCTGCACCCGCCCCCTGGAGTGGCGGGGCCCGCGCAAGCGCCAATTGATTCGCCCGTACCGGTCGCCCCGCCACCGCCGGGCGCCCAAGCAACACAGTCCCCACCGCTGCCCCTCGTGGGCGTGGCTCCAAGAATGGTCGAGGCGGACCCGGAGCTCCCCGTGGAGCTGCCGCCGCCTCCCATGTCGCCGCTGCCCGCTGCGGGTACGGCGCTCACAAGGGCCGCTTCCGAGGCGCCGTACGCGGCGCCGGCGCCGTCGAGTAGCGTAGCGCTCGCGCCGGCCGGACGGGGGGCGACAACGTCGCTGGGGCGGGTGTTCACTGCCCCGAGTACCCCGGGCTGGCTGCGCAGCGGCGTCGGTTCCGTACGGTCGCTGTGGCCCGGGTCCTCGATGGACCACCGCCGCCGGCGCGCACGCCGGCGCGCTGCGGGCCGCAAGCCTCCGCTTACGGTCGAGGAGTACGTTCAGCGGAACTTGCTGGACGCGGCGAGGTTCGCGGCCATTCCGATGGTGCGCGTGATCAAAACTCCGTCCGGACGCGGTGCCGTGGCGCAAGAAAACCGCGCCGGCGCGTGGAAGGCGCGGTGGCGTCACGCTCCGTGTCGGACGCCGGCCGTGGCGGGCAGTGACTTGCTCTACGTCCGCTGCGAGGGCGAGGAAAAGTACCACATCTCGCTGCTGAACCTCTTCGGTCGGTATCGCCGCTACGAGGGCCTCGCGCCCGACGTCCGCTTGGTGGCCTTTCCGCGGCCTTTCGACAGCTGGTACAGCGTTGCGAACCGAGCGCGGTGGGGTGAGGACGCAGCGCGCGAGAGTCGGCTGCGCTGGCGCCGGGTGGACGATTTCTTCCACATGTGGCACAGCACCGAGTTTTTCTCGGTGCCCAGCGCCGCGCGGCGTGGCCTGTACCCCGCGCTCCCGCCGAACTGGTCGACGTTCGAGGCGCCGGAGTACCTGTGCGTACCGACGCCGAGCGTCATGGCGTACGTGGCGGCGCATTGGTTGCCGCTCGGCCGGTCGGAATCCGCAGAAACGGAGCGAACGCGCGTCTTGGTGCACGCGATCATGCTTTCCGAATGGGCGGTCTTGGCCTTTCTGTGCTTCTTGCACGCCGCTGGCGAGGGACTGCCGTTCTTCACGAAGTGTCCCGACCCGCGGCTGATCGCGCGGCGCGAGGAACCGTTCGGTGAGCGCGGCCTGCTCTTCCGCCTCTCGGCGGGGCTCATCGATTTAATCCGCTCGGTCGGTATCGCGGAGATCCTCGAGGGTACGGCGTTTGACGTGGCGTACGCGACGCAGCTGTTGGCCTTCACCGAGGGTATGGATTGGAGCGGCCGGCCGGATTTCGCGTGGTTCAGCTGGAACCAGCGGTGTACCCTACCGATGCCCGCCGGAGCCGAGGCAGAGACCGGTGCCGACGGTGGCAGCGCGGCCCCCGTTCCAGCGGACGCGACCGTCGCGGTCGACGTGGACGGCGCAGTCGACACGGTCGACGCGGGTGACACGGGCGGCTTGCTTGCCGATGCCGATATCGCGCCGCCGCGCGATGCGGGAACCGGTGCGGTGAGGAGCGTCGTCGAGACGGCGGTACCGGCCCGCGGCGGATCCGCTCGCGTGGCCTCGATCCAGAGCGACTCACCGAAGGGGTTAAGAGAACCCCCCGGTGTCGTGGGAATTTCGGCCCCCACCTCAAGCCCCCCACACATCAGCGTGGTGACCGGTACCGAAGGCGATCATCGTCCCGTTCCGATGCCGCCTCCTCCAGTTCCGCAACCGTCCGGCCGGTCTTCCCCGGAACGCCTCCGTGAGGAGGCCGCGTTCACTGCCCTGCAGTACGCTTGCTCCTTCGAGGGGGCAACAGTTCCTTCGTCGGTTGAGCAGGTGCTGCTGCAGGCGCGCGAGTGGATGCACCAAGCCAAGCAGCTGGAGACGACCGTCGCGGCGCTCCGAGAGGCCTCCACCGCGGCGGAGCGTGAGCGCGTCGAGCATCACGAGAAGCTCCGCGGCGTGCAGGACATCCTCGCGGTCGTCAGCCAACGTCTCGCGGCGCCGCCGATGCCTGCCGCTACGGTCGGGGCCTCGCGCCCCGCGCCCGAATATGCTGCGGCGGCTCCGCCGGCTAAGCGCACGCGTCGTTCTTGAGCCCCGACCCGTTGGTCGCCCCCTTTCGCGTAGCCCATTAGGGGCTTTGCCCACAGTAAACAGAGCCGACTAGCGGTGTTCCTTGCCTTCTCCTTTTGGCGCGTGCGGGCGGCAGTGCACGACGCGCGCGAGCGAGGTCGTCCTGGCGGTTCGGCCATGCGAGGCCGGAAGAAGCGCTACGCGAGCGCGCTTGTCTGTCCTTGGCGCGTACGCCAATATCGGTCGATGAAAGGTTGCGGGAGCCTCTCGGAGGGCTCGTAGGTATCGTCGGACGCGGCGTACCCGTACCAGCGAACCTTGTACTCGATGCCGCCGCGGGTCATACGGTGTCCGACGATGCGGTCAACGACCTATTCCGCGCGGGGCGTTGTAGTTTGTGCGTCCGATGCGGATGGAATGGCCGAGGTGACAGTGTCCCCCGGCCTGCGTGGCATTTTTGTGACGCGGTCGATGCTCACGCGGTTCCCCACACCGTCCTGCTCGATGAGGACCGTGGTGTCCGTAGCGGAGCGCACGCGAAACGGCCCCTCTGTCTTTGGTAGAAGTTTGACAGAGAGCTCTTCCGTTCCGGTCGTACCTTGCGCACGCGTGCGTCGCTCGACGCTTGTCAACGGGCGGGGCGGGCGATCAACGTAGACAAAATCGCCCGCCACAACGACCGGACGGAAGCGGACCTTCTTATCAAAATCGTCCTTGTACCGCTTTTCCGATGCGGATAATTTCGTCCGAGCGCGGTCGAGAGCGTCGCGAAGCTTGCGCAGCGTGGCGCGCTTGTACTGCACTGGGGTCCGCGGGTCCTCTCGATGGGTCCCCGCGTCCTGCGGCACAGTACCGGGGAGAATTAAACCGGACGGTACGTAAACGTAGACCCAGTTGTCTAAAAACGCGTTTGCGACGACCGAAGCGGTTGTGATCCGGAGCGGGATACTGCGCGTTAGCTTGGAGAACCGGTCGGTAATTACCAACACGTGTTGGTTTCCGTGCGCGGTCTTGGGTAGGGGCCCCAGGAGGTCCATCGCGACAAACTCCAAGGGGCTCGCCGCGGGGAACAGCTTGAGATCCTTTTGGTTCTTGACAAGCGTCCCGCGGGTCGCAGCACACGAGTTGCAATTCCGTACGGTCGAAAACGCGTCGCTGGCCATGTGTGGCCAATAGTACTCCCTGCGAAGGGTGTAGTACATACGCGTCGCTCCCGGGTGACCTGCCAACCTCGGATGGTGTGCCAGGTACAGTACCCGGGGGCGCAACCGAGTTGGTACCACGCGCTGCAGGGTCCCGTCCAGCGGGGACGTCCTCACGAGAAACCCGTAACGGTCGATGTCGAACTTCGAGTTCGGCGTCCCGACGGTTTCCGCCGCGAAGCGACAGAAGGCGTCCTCGGCTTGTTCGCGTAAAAATTCCTCAACCGAGATGGACGCAGCGTCGCGTTCCTCGGGAGTTATCGCGAGCGTGTGACAACCGTCCGGACGGTCTTGCGGCGGGTCCCAGTGCACATTGTCCAGGAGGGCCTCGCTGCCCTCATCGTACTGGACCGCGAAGCACGGGACCTCATCATCGACCGGTTCGGTGTCTCCTCCATCGGTACGTAAGCGCGATACGCCGTCCGCGAGTTGGTGCTTGACGCCTGGGCGGTACTGTACCTCGTAGTCGTACTCCGCCAAGCGCAGGCGCCAGCGAGCGAGCCGACCGGAACTGTCCGCTAAATTGAGGACCCAGCGTAGGGCCTCGTGATCCGTGCGAAGGTTGAACGCGCTTCCGTATAGGTACGGCCGTAGGGTGAGGATGCTCCACACTACGGCCAAGCATTCCTTTTCGGTAGTCGTATAATTGCGCTCCGCGTCGGTCAACGCACGACTCCAATATCCGATCGGTCGAGTACCTCCATCGGGTTGCTCCTGTAGAAGGGCGCAACCCACTTGGTGTCCGCACGCGTCGGTGTCCAGCGTATATTTCCGTCCGTAGCGGGGCAGCGCGAGGATTGGCGGCGACACGAGGCGCCGCTTCAATTCCTCAAACGCCGCGTATTCCGCATCGGTTAAGATCTCGAACTCGTAGGGCTGATTCTTGCCGGTCTTTTTATTCAGCGGCGCGGCGATCTTCGCGAATCCTTGCACAAACCGTCGGTACACGTTGCACATCCCGAGAAAGGATCGCAGTTCCGTTTGGTTCGTAGGCGCGCGCGCGCGCTCGATCGCAATGACGTTGTGTCGCTCCACCTCCAACCGTCCCGGACGAATGACGTGCCCGAGATAGGTTACGGAGGTGTCGAAAAACGCGCACTTCGCCAATTTTAGCGACACGCCCGCGGTATGTAGAAGCCGTAGTACGTCGCGCACGTGTGCCATATGTTCCGTAACGGTTCGCGAGTAGACAATGACGTCATCGAGGTAGACCAACGCGGTCTCCCATTTCACGCGGGACAGGATGATGTCGACCGCTCGTTGAAATGTCGCGGGCGCGTTTTTGAGACCGAACGGTATGCGTAGAAAACGGTAGAGGCCCGAATGCGACGCGAACGTCGTTTTATCGCGGTCCTCCTCGGCGATCTCCACCTGCCAATACCCGCTATTACAGTCTAGCGTGGTAAAGACAGTGGCATCGCCGAGCGAGTCGATACATTCGTCCATGCGCGGTAGTGGGTAGGAGTCGCGAACCGTAACGGCGTTTAGCTTGCGATAGTCCACGCAGAACCGCATGGTCCCGTCCTTTTTAGGGACGAAGACCACGGGGCTCGCCCACTCGGCCGATGTCGGTTCGATGACTCCCGCGCGCAGCATGCGGTCGATTTCCTTCTTCTCCTTCTCGCGCGCGATGGGTCCGGCTCGGTAGGGTGCTTGGTAGACCGGCTTCGCACCGGGCTTCAGCTCGATGCGATGCTTCGTAGCATCGATCTTACCCAAGTGGCCGGACCACATGTCCTTGAACTCGGACAGCATGTCCATAATTTCCGACCGGACGGTACTGTCTTCTGCACCAATATGGACGTCTTCTTCCCACGAGCGGGTCTTCTCCGCGTCCGTATCGGTCCGCTCATCCGCGTTAGCGGGATTGCCACTGCGGGCGTCGTCCGTTTCCGGTTCTTCGCGTCGCGCGCCTCCTCCCGTAGCGGTGGTGGATTTAATTCTGCCATCGTCCGTAACGGGTCCTTCTCGTCGCGCACATTCCCCCGCGGGTGAGGAATTAATCCTGCCTTCGTCCGTAGCGGATTCTTTGCGACGCGCGTATCCTTCCGTAGCGGTGGAGGATTGTCTTCTGCTGTCGTCCGTAACTGGTTGTTCGCGTCGCGCCTGTGCCTCCGTAGCGGTCGAGGAATTATTTTTGTTCCCTCCCCCTTCCTTAGCGTCGGCCTCTCCGGGGACCGGCACGCCAAGTGTCAGGATGTGTGCGGGGGATGGCAACGCGAGACCAACAACGGTATGCTTGGGGACGTGACGTGGGCCGCGCGGCTTCCGAAGTTGCTAACAAGCACCGTAAACGGCTCGCCCGGGAAGAGGTCCATGACCCCCTGGGCCATCAGGCATAAATTCTTATGCGCCGTTTTGGGGTGGTTTTGCAGGAAGCAAAGCCCCCCAACCGGTGTTGCGACGCGTACCATCGCTTGGGTCATCGGGGGTATCGTGACGCCCTTGACCACGCGAATTTTCCGTGACGGTACGTTCGTCGGGAACTGCGCGCGCTTCCGGTCGGCCGAATTTTCCTCCTGCGGGAGTTGCTGCGACGGTCCCCTCGAGGCCATCTTGCGGTCGTGCCTCGAGGGTGTGACTCCCGTCAGCGCTACGGACGGCGCATGATGGAACAGCACCTTCCTCTGCGGTGGCAGGATCGCCTTCACGTGGCGATCCAGGAACGTGGTTCCGAGGATACAGTCCACCGCGAGGTTGGTGACGACCAAGAACGGCACGCGCGCGACGAACTCACCAATCCGGACGTACAGTTTGAGCTCGCCGAGGGTCTTCATCGGCCTATTCGAAGCGTCGATGAGCGGCGGGCTCCGCGCGGACTGGATGGCAGCGCGCCACGGTTCTGCCACACAGCGTAGGTGGATCAGATTCGGGCCGGCGCCCGAATCTGGAACCGGCGTGATGGCGCGCATCATCGCGCGTCGTTGTCCGACCGTTGCGGTGATCTTATAATTTTGCTTCTTGAAGGAGCAAATTGCCGCTTCGTCCGTTCGGCTCTGCGATGGCGCGCGTACCGAAGCGGTCGACGGGGTGCCTTGTTTATTGAGGCTTGGCACGGGGAGGATCGTCGACGCCTCTACGCGTCCTCCCCGGCTTCCCCCGTCAACCCAAGGTCCTCGGGCCCCTCGTCCGTCAGCGGTAGCGCGGATTCTTCCGATTGGACGGCCTCGCGCGGCTCGACCACGTTGATGCCCGTGGGAGCCTGCGCACGCGAATTTCGCCACGCGGTCGGCGGTTGGCGCTCGAACGGCGAACCCGGGCGGAGACCTTGACGGATCCGAAGCTTTTGATAATTGGCCTCGCGGGCCTGCAAAAGCTTCGAACGCAGCGCGCTATCCGCCACCACAGGACATTGCTCCTGTCGGTGGGTCAGGTCCAGACCAATGGTGCGCGGATATCCATAAAGCCGAGGATATCCGCGGATAGGACGGATACGAATAACCGTAAATCCCTAACCGTGCTTTGAGACAACACCACGGATTTATCCGCGGTTTACGGATTCGTTATAGATGTATACGGATAATATCCATAATCCGTGCTTTCTAAAACATTATTACGGTTTTCTTTTTAAAATCCGTGTATTATATTTACAACAACGGATATCCCAACCGTATCCTTCCATTTCAGTCGGGTGTCTCACGGATTGTAGGGCGGGAATACCTGGTAATCGTATCCAATCTGCTGCTGTATTTATCATATCATTTGTTCCAAACAATGCTGTTATAGCACACAGTCAGCACGTCGGCGCCGAATGTTTTCGACTGTGGACGTGCCGCGCCCTGTCCAACCAGGGCCACTTTCTCTGTCAGCAGAGGCCCAAGTTCGCCGCCCTCCTCCTACCACGACTGCAGAACAATTCCGCCTGCTAAGACATCGCCCCACCATGCCACGCCGTTGAAGCCTCGAATCTCGGGTCCCCTCATTGTTACTCCTCACACAATTGCCCCTTCCAATTCACCTCTCCCGACCCCTCACAGCCGCCCCCCACCCACAATCAAAACCTATACATATGCCCTCCACCCTCCTCGCCTCCCCCACGCGCGCGCACTCCTTTCGCCCCCACCTCCGTCCCTTTCATCCCGTCCCCCCCTCCATGGGGCTCTCCTTGCCCATACCGCCCGTTCACCTCTATTCCTCCTTCAACTCTCCCAGCCCCCCTCCGCGCCGCGAGCTCGCCGTCCGCGGCGGGGCCACGCGTCTCGTCGAAACGGAGGCAAGCAATGATGAGCGAGTGGTCCTCCATCGGATGGAAAACCACTCGCCCATCATTTCGTGGATGGAGTCAATCCACGCAAACTCGATGCTCTCCAGGTTAGGGACGCGCAGGTCAACGGCGAATTTATTGAGGGCAATCCTGTCAAGATTGTCTCATATCTACGGAGAATTGGGCTCATTGTCGCCTCCCCCTTCCAGTCTGGAAGGAAAAGGGATGGATGGGAACGGGACAGCGCAAAGGGGTGGGAAAAAGAGCTACTGTAAGATCGAGGGCAGCGGGCCGGCGCAGGGGGGCCTGCGCGGGCTGGGTGCTCAAAAAACATGGTAGACTGCGGCGGTGGGGTGTAGGAAGAAAGGGAAAGGAAGGGGGAGATGAAAAGGGAATGGGGGTTGGGAGGGGACTCAGATGCCCTGCAGGGTTTCGTTGATCTCTTCGGGGTCCTGCTGCAGGCTCTAGATATCGTCTTTAAAGGCCTTCATCTGCTTCTCGTTGCCGACGTTAAAGCTGGCGTCCTCCAGGACGTCGAGCTGGCTCTGGTTGACGACGACCCTCGTCTCGTAGCTTGCAATCTTCTGCTTGAGGCGGGTGGCGTTGGGCATGTGGGCCTTGGCGACGTTGATGTTCTTGTCGTTGCGGGCCTTGATGGCGAGCCGGGCCTCGCTGCGGCGCTCCTCCTCGAAGCCCTACCCCTTAAACAAGGAAGCTATGTGCCTCCGCCCGTGTGCCACTCGCTGCAGACGAAACATGTAGAGATAAAATTTGATGCGTGTAAGACTTTTATTCGAGCATCAATCCGACTCAACTTCAGACACTTCCCCCTCCATATTTGCCTCTGCGTTAGCGAGTTCTGGTAAAGTAGAGGTTGGTGTGAAGGTTGAGGATGGTTCAGTATGCATATGTAACTCGTAATTCTCATGTATCTGCATGACATTATCTAGATTTTCCGTCTTGATACGCGATCTCCGTTGGTTAGCTATAATGCCAGCAACGGAGAAGGAACGTTCGTTGTCCACCTGCGATCCCGGAATAGCAAGAAACGCGGTTGCCAAAATAAATACATGAGGATAAATGTCCCTCTTCCTACCAAACCATCCCATGGCATCCCCGAACGAATTATTCCCATCGTATTTGTCTGTCCTAAATCGCATTAGTTCAGACTTCATCATTTTCTTGACGTCTTCATCGCGCTTGTCTACTCCACTTGCGTTGAAAAAAGGGTTGATAGAATCCGTACCTTCAGTTCCGTCGCCATCAGCAACGTCGAGCTCACCCCCTCTCGACTTCGTCGCCTCATTAAAGATCGCGACTAAGTAATCTACAATGGTAACGTCGTACGTAGCGATCAACGCTTTTCCATGTGCAACACTCATGCTCGTGAGAAGAATTTTCAGACACTTGAATCGAGGGTCGAGCATTAATGCTATCATAGAGTGCCCACGAGATAAACAATTCTGCGAGATACGATCCTCCTCGAAAAAGGCGCGGAGGTATTTCTTCAAAGTCTTCGAAACATCCTCACTAACTCTCTTTGCCCATGTGTGCAGCTCACCCTCCAACACTGACTCCTCCTCCTGTTGCAACATAACTCCAGCACCCTCCGTGTAATTAACTTTGTATGAATCTAGAAGTGTAAAGCAAAGGGCAATTGCGTCGGACAAACCCCATTTTCGTGATCTTTGGTTTTGTACACATGCCTTTATGATAGGCCCCATGTGCTCCGTCGCCGCCTTCACAACCGCCCAATCTGCGTTTGATGGGTCTCGGTGGCTGTTGCTGTAATTATTGGGATCGGCATAGCAGGCATGTACTGCTTCACGATATGCAAGCATTTGGCTAAACATAATAAATACAGAACCGAAGCGTGTCTTAACCGGAGTATAGAGCTGAACAGGGCGAAGACCTACCTTTCGACAGGCTGCATGCCACATCTGATTTCCTTTGCCAGACTTCTTAGTCCAGGTAATAGCGAGCTGTAGTTTCTTCTGGACTTGTCTCAGATTGACGACATCGAAATTACTGCAGTGGTCTTCTGATAGAGCTCGACGGCATATTGAACTCATTATGTGTGCCCAACAATCACCCTTATAGACACAGTATATGTCGAGGGCTCCACAACAAACGATCCCCTGCAGTTCTCGTGAACATGTATTCAAGTTAGCTCCACCATCCGTTACGTATGCCACAATCTTGTCTTTGATGTTGAACTCGTCGAGAACATCCGTGAGATGCAGGGCTATCTGTGATCCGGAAGTCGAATCCATCTTGATCATTCGCAGGTAGCGAGTACGTCGCTGTAAGGAATCATCAATCCAATAGGCGATAACCGAGAAAATGTCTTGGCAGCCGCGGGTCATCCAGAGGTCGAAAGAGATAGAAACAAATCTTGCACTCCTGAGGTCGGCGACTACAGAGTCTTTAGTCTGCTTGGCCAAGGCCGGGAGCATGACCTCTGTAAACTTTTTACGGGAAGGGAGAGAAAGACGAGGATCAATGTCACCCAAAAGCTTCCTCATCCACACACAGTCAACTACTGAAAACGGTCGGAGAGACTTGCAGCAAACTAATATCATGTTGCGGATCAGATTCTTCTGCATATCACTTGTTGCTGCATAAGGAGTAGTCTTGAAATGAATTCGAAGATCACTTATCTTCTTCTTCTTTTTCGGACGGTTCGCATTGGTTCCATGCAGATTAGCGACATATGCCGCATACAGGGATTTGTGCTTTACATTAACGTGATTGATAAGAGAGGAACTTCCATTCTTCCTTTTATATGCCATCTTCGTTTTGCATAGGGAGCAGCACAATGCGACAGAATCTGCAGTCATGTCCACCGCCGTATCGTAAAAGGCCCAGATTGGTGCTTTCTTTGTGCCAGCTGATCCGTCGAGCCATGCAGTGGCATTCGCAAATAATGCGTCATGGCCAGGAGGAGCCTCCGAAGAAACGTTTGTGCTCGTTTCCATGGTCTCTGATGAGGGGATTAGGGACCCCTTCCTGTGGCGTCGGTAATGCCTCCACTCGCGCACCGCTCCCTGTATATTATTAGTTTTGACTGTTTTCGTGGATATCCGTGTGCGGTTTTTGGGGTTTTACGCGGATAATCCGACAAACCGTGTTTCAAAAATTTGTCAATACGGATAATCCGGGAAACCGCTTTACGTGCTATGCGATCAACGGTTTTTTTGGGAAACCGTATCCATTTTCGAAATTGTAATATCGCGGATATCCTAAAACCGCTCGAGTCCAAAATGACCCAGGGATAGCATTTATCTATCCATGGATAGTGTCCAAAGGGGTATCCGCGCACCATTGGTATCGACCTGCTTCCCTTTCAACACTCAGTAAACAACTCTAGAGGGATGCAAGCAGACTTGACGTGTAATAAGTGTTCCATGGCAAAGGCTTGTCCTCCACGCAGAGGGACGACTGAGAAACAATCACAGCAGCGTCAACTATTCGGACAGAAGCGACAGAGGCGCCACCTCGCTCCCTCCCGGCACGCAGAAGATATTGTGACCCAATGACCCACGTGGGTTTGGTGCCCACGGATTCAACATGGAGGTTAACTGACGAGTGAAGGGATATCGCTGTCTCTCAGCAGTCAAGTGAGCTCTTGTGCTCACTATAATATCTTGAGCAATAATTTGCAGGCACCCTGCCATCAAATGCGTCAGTCGCGTGCGAGAAAAGATGTAGAGGTAGTTGTATTGGTGAAATCAAGGGTGTGTTGATTAGAGCAAGCGTTGCCGACCCGCTCAAGGCAGGGCGCGAGTCTCAAAGTTGAGAGGATATTGATACACGTGCACAGGTCGCACAGGTGCACACGTGTGAGAAGAAAAAAGGCAAACGAGACCATAACATTCAAGTTTACCATAAACTTGGCCTTCTATGTACAGTACTCTTCACGACGTGCAGACACTGTTTCGCTGCCGTTCCCCTCCTCCTTTCTGCCCCACCTTCTTCGTGCTGCCAACAAGCAGCGGCCTGCCAAGTTTCTGCCATCCGACAACCTCCTTCCACCTGCACCCTCTCCGCGAGCGCCCTCGTCCGCCACACCAGCTGCTCGTTCTCGCGCTCCACCCCGCGCATCCACGCCGTCTTCCGCGCCTCCCGCATCACACCACAAGGTGGCCGGGCGCGCGTGTTGATCGCGCACCCCCGCCGGGCGGCCGCATACGCGCCGCGCCATCATGAGGCACGTTGCAAACCTGACGCGGATCTCGGTCCGGATCTCGATCCCCGCTCCCCCGCGGCAACGAGGCGACTGGTGCGAGGCATGACAGTGTAAGGCGGCGGGCAGTCGCAGCAGACGCGCGGGCAGGCGATAAGGGCACGTTGGAAAAGCCGGAGGATTAGCCCGGGCGGGAAGGCTCTGAGGGCGGTGAGGGAATGCGGAGCGGAGGGCGGAGGATGATGACGAAAGGCGGCGTGACGTACAGGGGGGTGCGCTAATTGTCGCACGATTTCGAGAAAACGATTTCGAGAAAACACACCCTCCCGTAGGTTTTCTACCTCCAATGCGAATGAATTTTACAGCAATAAAAAGCCCGCTTTGTCCTCTATGTTGAACCAGAATATGGGTGTATAAAACGTACCAGTTTTCGCACAGCTCGACAAAGCGATGCCAGCGCCAATGAAAAAAAGGAGAGCCTTTATGTTGCTAAAGATCGAACACAATCAGAAAATTGGCCCTAAAAACACCTCAATTTCTGATGTTTAGGACTTCGCCACGTCACCAATCAAGCAGTCAAAAATTCCCTCATCTCATCTCCAAGACGCTTCTAAGGACAACCGGAAGCTCGCGTTCTGGCACGCAGCTTGGCGGCTGCCCTACGCTCCACCATACTGCGCGCGCCAGCCACAAACGGGGCTTCCGGCAACCCTGCCAGCTCCACACAGCGTCTCATTCTGTCTGATCGAACTTGTTTCGAGAATAAAGCTACCAATGCCCGACTACGCGTGTCCTTCACTTGCTGCTACTCTGCGCGGCGCGCCACAGCTTCCATCTTTCGTAGTGTAGCGACTTGTTTCTTTCGCACCAAGTCCTTCACATGCGTAGCCGTCATGACACACCCTTGTGTCGTATCGACAAATCCATTTAGTAGAATGGTTGCCGTATCACCCAGTATTCTTCGGCGAAGAGCATAACGTCGTTCCTCAAGCAATTATACTAACTGCTCCACCGAGCACAGCTCTTGGCTCTGCGTATCATTAGTGGGACGTGGAACACCTAATAATCTCATAGCATCGCAGGACCATACCCTACACCGTCTGAAAGAAGCCATAATATTCGTCGAGTTGAATGAACTAATGTAGGCCTCTCGTGGCAGGGCACAAACGTCAAATATATCCCAAGCTTTGTCGGTAGTTTGGGCTGTGCCACTGAAAACGCGGTTGAGGGAACCCTTAAATGCCGCAAACTGAACAACATCCAAAGGTTGGGTCTTTTCTGACGTGTGAGCAGGAAGCGCATAAACTACCACATTTCCCTCCAGTAGTATATCTAGTACATCTAAGGACAGGTGGGCACGATACCCATCCAAAATGAGTAACACTTTGCTTGTTGATGTCCGTCCTTTCACATAGTCCACAAACCGGACCGCCCAGTTCTTGAAGTTGACAGAATCTACTCCTCCAGTTTCTTCCCGTACCGCGACCACAGAACCTGGTGGCAAGAGGGATGCAGGTGTTTCTTCTACTTCCACTCCATCATGGACTACTATCTGGAACAGCAGGCGCGAACCTTTAAACACAAACAAAGGAGGTCCCGCCTCACCCTTTGCGCAAATGACGGGCATCATGGTAATACGGTCCAGCTTCTTAAGAATAGGAAGTTTGCAATCGTGGCTGCCACTACGCGACATATATCTTTAAGATATAATTCCGGTGATATCCTTCTCAGGACTGACACCTGTCTCATCCAGGTTGAAAATGCGTGATGTATCTAGAGAATGCTCCGCGATGAGCTTCTCGAGAGTAGCGAAATGTGAGGTGAGTACAGTACTGTTTACGCCTGAGAATCGATTGGCGTCTTGACGGATAGGTTTTGCAAACCGTATGGAGTTGGAATGCCGAAGACGAAACGAGCGCAGAAAAGCAGGCCCAGGAGAGGAATTAGAGAACGGAAGAAGTAGACGGCGAGATGGTGGCGTTCGGCCTACAATTATTTCAACCGCCTCATGCAAATGCTGCTGACTCAGCGGTACACCGCGTTCGGCAAAAGGGACAAGAAAGTCAACTAGCAACTTCTCTTCTTCGTCTCGGAGTGCTCTTTGCCTTCCAGGCTTCTGAATCGGTCTGTTTGGATTGGTCACAATGGCATGAAGAGATGCAATGGGAACGAAGAACGTTGATGCTTCACGCCGGTATGTCATCCCAGACTTCACTGCCTCAACAGCACATTGCGATCCTACACGCTGGATATGCAGCAGCTGGTCTCCGAGCGTTGGTCCCCACGACGTAAGCAGCATTCAGAAATGTGGGTTTGGGAATAGGGAGAAGGGATGTGCAGGCGTATACTTCAGATCCTCTTCTAGTAGTACAATTGCATGAATTTGCACGTTTTGGAGTTGAAAAGGCGCACTATACATGAATTGAGATGCGCGGTTTCGGTCGAGCGTGCCAAAAATAGACTTCATCAGGCCCTTTTTCTGTAAACAGCATCTCAAGACATACATCTCACTCGGGCTGAGCAAAAAAGCGTCAAAAGTTTATATACGTTCGGCAATTGCCGTGCGTTCGACAATTAGCGCACCCCCCTTTACATTATCTACGCGGGGTGGCACGGGAGGCAGCACTGTGTGTATACAGTGCTGCATACTATGCACAACACATAACGTATGTACAGTACGATGCTCAGGCGGGTGCAGTGCATACGGGACTGTATGTATGTGTGTATGTACAACGCATAACGTATGCACGATGCTAAGACGGTGCAGTGCATACAGCGTTCCCCTTTTGTAGTACGCGCGGCCGCAACATTTGAAAGGCAGCAATGCGGCACGCCGCCCCAGGACCCAGGACCCAGGACGCCAACAATTCAACAATTTCGTTATTTCTCGGCCTCCTTCTCTCACACGTGTATTCCATTGCCCCTTAACGTCACCCACCGCCCGAATCTTGCCACCGAGCGACATCGCTGCCCGCACAGCCATTCTTCTTCTCTACCCTTGCCCAACGCCTACATTAACATACCGCTCCTTGAGGAGCTCCTTGAGGAGCGGTATGTTACGGTAGGCGCAGTTTGAGGTAGAACTACCCCATACAGTCGGTGACAACCCTCAAAAATACTGCAATTCCCTGTGATATGATAAAAATCTAGAGCATTCTTGGCGCCGCCGGTTAGATCAAAAGTCGACGCCCACGAGGTCAGAGGACCCATTTTCCTCCGACTTCCACCATCCTAACTTCTTACCGTCATGTTCATGCCCTTCCTGTTTTACCACAATGCCTCCACTGACATGTTATGTTCAGCGTTGAGTGCTTAACACACTTCCGAAGTCACGGTGGCGGGGGATGCATAATGAGCTCTGAGCGCACGGTTGTTGCTGATCCACTCTATGCACAGGGTACTGCAGCAGAACGACGGATCTGCATTAGATTTAGATTTGGATCACTAACGGCGAACGCACGACGCTCCGCAGTACTGACGCGCATGTTCACGTGTACCCCCACGTGTACGGGGGCACATGCAACCCCACGCGCACACGTGTAATACACGTGTAGGAGGCGCGTACCACCGCGCGCACAGTACGCGTCTCACACGTGTGCTGTCAGCCCCGACGGCTGACAGCATTACAGCGCCGGACGACCCGCGCTACAGTAAGTCACTACAGCATACCGGTACTGTAGTATTATGATAGACGCATGGTATACATTAAATACGAGCGAGACCGGCGGCGGGGTAGGGGGACAAGCACGGACTTGTCCACGACCTACCGCGGAGGTCTGTCTTCCGGCTTAACTAACACGTGCGATCCGCCTTCGCGCGCGTTAAACGGGACAAAGCGGGTAGGGGACACACGCGTACGCGAGCGAGCGTAGATCCGCCTCCGCCCGTCAGCACTGGTACGTTAACCAGCGCTGCCCCGGGGCGTCGAGGCGTAGATCGGCCCGCGCGTACGCTCGTCCCCGACCGTCCCACTCTACCACGCTACCAGGGCCCGCTTCCCTGTCTCGTTCGCTGTGTGTTCTCCCCGTCCTCTCGCCCTCTTCCAGGGTCTCGGTCGAGCTCAAGCATAAACCCCTCTACGTCAGAGGGGTGTTTATGCTACAGTGGTCTCCCGACCTAGAAGACCTCGGAGTACGTTCTCCGAGAAGACCTCTTAGGCCCTCTGCGTCCGAACGCGTTGAGATGAGCCAGGGGTACGAGCCCTCGACCCGCTCCGAAGCGGCGGATCCGATTCCTGCCGCTGTGCAATCACCATCCGCCCCGTCGGGCGACTGCGACGCTGGTCCTCGAGACCGCGAACCGTCGCCCGGGTCCTCCGAAGAGCAGGCGGCGGCGATGTTCGACCGCATAGCCGCCTACATCGAGGAAGTACGAACTTCCCTCCGGTCGACGTATCGGATGCCGTATACACTCGATGTATGGCCGAACTCCGCTCCCTACGTGAGGGGAGGTTCGATAGAGTAACCCAATCCTTGGAGAATCTCCGAGCGCCAATCGATGAGCTACACTCGCGGTTAGTGCTCGTCGAAGACTCGCGTCTCGTATCGCCCGGACCGTCCGGGCAAGGTCGTCCCGAGGGGCCGACCCCTACGAGACGACCTGAGGACCGATCCTCCCCGTCCGCGGAACAGTTGGGTGCATTCGCGCACCTCTCCGCCGAGTTCAACGCCACGCGTCGGCGTGCTCGTGACATGGAACGGACCATGGCCGCAAGGCTGCCCAGTGCCCCCACGAGAGGGCCCGGTGGTACCGTACCTCCGAGCGCCGTCGCTCCGGACCGTTGGGGACCGGCTGGTGCCGACACCAGCCGGACCGCGGAAGGGAACCACCTTCCGACGGGCGCGAATTACGCGTCTGAGACCCAAGCACTGCCGCCTATCCCCGGAAGTAGGCGGCACATGGAACGCGTATCGTATCGCGACGACCCTGACCGTGGAGGAGCCGCCCGCGGATCCGGAGTACCGATGTACTCTGTCGATCCTCGCTGGGTCGGCTACCGGCCGGCGGATTACGCCGAGCCTCCCGGTCCGGTAGACGTCTGTACGCTACCCGTCACCCCCTTCGGCACGCTGGGTCCCGCCGAACCCGGACTCGAGCCGGTACATACGATGATCCAAGAGTTCAGCGCCGTCGCTGACTATCGTATGTACCGGTTGGATAACACCTCGAGGCTCGTTACCTCGAGTGACGCGGGACGGATCGCGAAGTACGTTCAACGCTGCCGTGGGATCCGACCTACGATGAGGAGCTTTGACGGTAAGGACCCGATCCAGCTCCTACCGTTCTTGAAGGATGTTCGGATAACCTTCAACTCGCAACACCTTACCGAAGGTGTTGCGGTACGAGTCCTCGCGCACTTCCTAGAGAGCGACGCGGAGCGCCTGTATACGAGTTATACAATGCGTGGCCTCCGCGCCGGCCAGCTACACGACGACGTGAGCTGGTCGGGGCTCGTGAACCAGTTCCTGAAACGCTACCTAACCGACGACGTGTTAGGTGAAGCGTACGACGCTGTCGCGACGGCACGACAGCAATCTCATGAAACGGAAAGCACGTTCGCGGACCGGCTCGAAACCGCCGCGTTCCGGTGCACGGCAGTGTTCTCCGAACAGTCCGTCGCGCACTACTACGTGCGAGGACTCGCTCCTGCGATCCGTGCCGCAGTCTCGGAGACTGTTCAGAGGCTCCCGAGCCGCCAGAAGACCGATCTTCAAACCATCCGCCGTATCGCCACGGCGGAAGGCACGACGTACTGCGCTCGGCGCGGTTGACCCCTGCCGGATACGAAACCGGCAGGGAGGGCTGGCAGGACTACGAAGTCCGCCGCAACAAGTTCGCCCGCCTCGACCCTCCACATCGGGGAGGATGAGTGGCAGGACGACCCTGTCCTCATTACGCAAGGAGCAGGATCCGTGGGGGGACGACCCCGCTCACCGATGTCGACCGGAACGACATCGAGTTACGCGACCGCCTTCGCAGCCACTCCAAGAGTGGCAAGGGGTACGAACCCCCTGGTCGCAGAGCTCGACATCTCGAGTCGAAATGCAGGAGCCGAAGCCCTTCGCGTACCCCTCCTCACCGAATAGGAGGCGCGTCACGCGGCGACCTTCGCCTCAACGGATGGCAGCGCGTACGTGTGCTGGCTATGCCGTACGTACGGACACGCCATGTATGCGTGCCCGTTCCTGTCGCCGGAACAACGGATGTTCACGGCGTACAGGAACTACCGCTACCAGATGGAGACGCGCCCCGGAGCGCGTAATCTCCTCCGGCAGTCGGTCGGCGAGGGCCGTCCCCCGCGTCAAGGTTTCCCGAATCGTTCGGGTGGGGGCGCACGCTTCGCCCCGCACGGAGGCGGGTATCTTCGTAACGAACTCGATCGTCGTGATCGACCGGAATACCGCCCGTCGGACACAAGGAATTCCCTTCAAGGAGGGAGAGGGGACCGAGAGCGCTCTCGGTTACCCCAAAAGGTACAAAACGCGATCATGTACCTGCAAGATTGGGTAGAGAATCCGTATCCTCTACTCACGGAGGGGCGCGAAGGAGACCCGACTCTCCTCGTCCCTCATATCTTGCCACGACCGGACGTCGCAGGTCAAGGACAGCAAGTACCCGAATACTTCGCTGATGTCGCGCGGCCGCAGTGGGGGGGTCGTCCCGACCCACGCGGCCAAGGACCCGAAGAAGACCTGGCCACCGATGGCCAGGAAGATAGCTCAGATAGCACCGGTAGTTCGAAAAAAGGGTAAAGACGGTTACGTACACGCGGTCGCGTGAGCCGTCTTATCTCTACGAACTAGACCGGACCCCGCGTGCTCGCCAAGGACACGGGGGGTATTGTCCGATAATACATCCCCTGCTTCCAGGAGCGAGCACGGGAACTCCTGCGGCGCCAATGCAGGAGAACGAGAGAGTCGAGGCCTCCGTAAGCCCGACGCTGGAGGAGAGCACCACTGGGACACCGTCAGCCCCGGTGATGTTGAGCGATCACCTTGGAAGTAATGAAGACCGAAAGGAGCCCGTCGATCTTCTAGCTTCCGTGAGCCAAGGCCTACCGACGAACGGTCCTCCGCGTATGGACTCGAGCACTCGAGGGGGCGTCATCGAGCCGCGGACGCCCCAAGAAACGCGTAGAAGAAAGCAGAAGAGGGGTCAACACCGAAAGCGAGAGCCCCGACGGAACGACCTCACCGATAAGGTCGCGCCTAAGATATTCGATGGCCTTGTGTGCATCATGACGTCAAAAATATACAACGTCTTGGGCTCCGTGGCCACCGGAGGCAACGCGTTCAAGCCCCACACACGTGTTCGGGGTACAACTTGGTGAGGAAGGCCGACCTTCCTCCCGACTGTACCCGATACGTGATACGGGACGCGTCATTACCGCGACTGGCTGGCGCGAACAGTAACCCGCTCCGACTTACGGCCGTCGTCTATCTCGCTGTCAGGTTGCGGAACACGGCGTTCCGCATACCTTTCGTAGTGGCCGAACAGCTCGCTGTTTCCGTCCTACTTAGGACCGCGGTCATCGATGCCCACGTACGAAGCATAGACATCGATGGCCAGAAGCTCGAACTTCGCCACGGTGGCTCCGTAGCCATCGTCGACGGGAAGGGGGAGCGGACTCCCCTTACCAGGCGACGCGGACGCCAGACGAGCCGGCCGGCTGTAGGCGACGAGGCCCCGCAGGCGATCCGAATCGCCTGCTGGGTTACCATCCCCGCGATGTCACAAGCCCGAGTGCGTGTGACAACCGCGGGGAGGGGCCTCGTGTTCCTGGAGCCAAAGCCCTCACTCCAACACCGACGTGGAGTGAGGTTGACGAATGGCGTCACGGAGGTTCTGCCGAATCATACCTTCGACGTCATCGTCGCGAACTTCTCGCGACGGGAGAGGCGGCTTCCAAATCACACCGTCGTGGGATACGCGAAGCGCAACCCCCTCGTGATCCTCACGCACGAACGGAGGGTCGCCGATGGGATCGTGCACGCGCTACACCTAACCGACTTGACCGATCAAGTCGGAGGGGTAGGAGTTGGCCGATCCAACTCCGACGACCAGACCACCGCGGGTGACGGAAAGGTTGACACGGGCGAACGGTCACCTTCATACCACCCGACAGCGGGGGGTACTGTACCCCCACAGAATAAGGATCCCGAAAATCCACCGATGGATTGGGAAAAAGACGTTGACTTGTCATACATCGAGGATGACAAGCTCCGTGGCCACGTACTCGAGATGCTCCGTAAGCACTCGAGTCTGTGGAGCAGTGCGCTCGGAACTATGCGAGCAACGAAGCACCGCATTGCCCTCGAACCGGGTACGAAGCCGATACGCTCGATGCCCTACCGTAAGGGGCCCGCGATGCGCGAAATAGTTGCGAAGGAGGTCAATAAGATGTTGAACGCAGGGGTTATCGAACCCGCGAGCACCGAGTGGGCGTCCCCGGTGGTGCTCGTACCGAAGAAAGACGGCTCTCTTCGGTTCTGTGTAGATTATCGGCGTCTCAACGCGAAGACTGCAGCGGATTCGTATCCGCTGTCGCGTATGGACGACTGCATCGACTCGTTAGGAGATGCAGCCGTCTTTACGACGTTGGACTGCAATTCCGGTTATTGGCAGATCCCGGTCGCTCCGGAGGACCGAGATAAGACAACCTTTACGACGCACATGGGCACGCTTCGCCACCTGCGAATGCCGTTCGGACTAAAAGGGGCACCGGCCACCTTCCAACGCGCACTAGATATTATTCTCTCACGCGTTCGCTGGCAAATATGCCTCGTCTATCTCGATGACGTTATAGTGTTCTCGCGTACGGACGCGGAACACGTGAAGCATCTCGACACTGTCTTGAGCTTGTTGAGGAGCGCCGGTATTTCCCTCAAGCTCAAAAAGTGCAGCTTCTTCCGTCCGAACGTGCACTACCTGGGGCACGTCATCTCCCCAGGTAAGCTGAATGTCGCCGAAGCGGCAGCGGATGCCTTCAAGACGTTCACGTTCCCGAGGATGTTGACACAAGTGCGCTCGTTCCTCGGGGCGTGCAACGTATAGCGCCGATTCGTTAAGGGGTTCGCGAAGATGGCGCGTCCTCTGACCGACATGACGCGCAAGGATGCGGATCCTGACTTCTACAACCCCACGGAGGCCCAACTGAACGCGTTGGAGAACCTCAAGAGTTGTATGATCGCTCCGCCGATCCTTGCGCTACCGCGTTACGGCCGTCCGTACATGATCGACACGGACGCGAATGCCTACCAGCTCGGCTGCACGTTGCTCCAGGAGCACGACCAGCCAAGCGATTGGCGCCCCGTGGGCTATTGGTCCTACTCGCTGAATGACAGCAAGCGCAACTGCAGCGCCACGGAACTCGAGTGCTTCGCCGTACTGTGGGCCGTCCGCACACTACGGTCGTACGTAGAAGGAACGAAGTTCACCGTCCGAACGGATCACGACGCCTTGAGGTGGCTCATGTCCCTCACAGAGAGTTCCGGAAGACTCACCCGGTGGCGGCTACGTCTGGCTGAATACGACTTCACCATTGAGTACCGCCCCGGGCGCGTGCACCAGGTACCGGACGCCCTGTCACGCCTCGTGTCGCCGAGAGTCGCCGACGACCCTCGCCCTACTGTCGACGTGGATGACGACATTCCCACCTTCAACGCGGGCACGACCGTTCGAGACGTATCGAACGAACTCGCGGGCCACGTTTGCATCGCGAGCTGCGACCAAGAAGTCGAGCACATCTTCGCGACGACACGGAACCAAGCCAGCTCACGAGGAAGATCGCGCTCCCGAGCGCACGACGAGCCGAGGGGCGACGACGAAGCCCCCGCTCTCCAAGGACCCAATTCGTTCTGGGAGGAGAATAACGAGTTCGACGCCACCGACATCGAGCGCGCCGCAGACCACGAGGCTGGCGCGCCCGACTCTTCGGTCGCCCCTCCGCAGGACGACCTTCCGGCTCCTCTTACGATAGAGGAGATTGCTGACGAGCAACGCGTGGATGACTTCTGCCAAACCTTTTTGCCACGAAAGTCCGAGTCCCGGGACTCCGCGTTCTTCCAGGACCACCAAGGGGTGCTCAAACGGAGACACCCCTTCGATCCTGATATCGTCCAGGTGGTGGTACCTCGGACACTCCGCGCTAGGCTCCTCCGCCTGTGCCACAACTCGGCCATCGCGGGACACCCGGGCCAGAATCGTATCTACTACGCACTTCGACGCGAGTACTACTGGCCCTATCTCGCTGCAGATGTCGCTGCCACGGTGCGAGGGTGTCGGACCTGCGCGATGAACCAGGTCAGGTTGCCGAAACATCTCAACCGTTTGATGCTTTTCCCCGCCAAGCAGCCACTCGAGAGCCTTGCGATTGACACCTTGGGTCCGCTCCCCAAGACGAAGAGAGGGAAACGTTTCCTCCTCGTTATCACAGACCGCTTCACTAAGTTAACAAAAGTTGTTGCGCTTCGAACAGTGACCGCGTACACTGTCGCGACAGCATTCTGTGACGCGTGGGTCTTCAAATACGGCGTTCCGCGTTCGCTCTTGTCGGACAATGGTCCTCAATTTAACGCGAAGTTCTTCCACAGCGTGTGTCGCGTACTGGGGATAACTAACTTATATACGTCCGCGTATCATCCCCAGACGAATGGGCAGGTTGAACGTTACAACCAGACTATCGCGTCGATGCTTCGGAACTACGTTAACGAGCATCAGAATGATTGGGACGTGTACGTGGGACCGCTTACGTACGCGTACAATTCCCACGTACACCGAACCACGCGTACGAAATTCTTTGAGCTCGTGCTCAGCAGACCCCCGCCGGAGTTCTCTCTTCGAAGAGCCGACGGGGACGCGCGCCCTCCGGACAGGTGGACTCAACGCGCAGAGTTCCTCAAGACTTTGGACGAGACGATCCAAAAAGCTTACGAAAGCTTGCATCGTACGCAAGCCCGCTACAAACGCGACTTCGATAAACGCGTACGAAGAATTAACACGCGACTCAAGCCCGAGGACTATGTGTACCTCAACCCCACCGATGGGGCAAAGACGTCGAACAAGCTCTCGTCACCAGTCGGTGGACCATACCGCGTACTGGTCAACGACAAACAAACCATCACAATCGACCGTGATGGGGTGACGGAGCGCGTCTCGGCAGACCGCTGCGTGTACGCGCCCCCTCCTACGGACGCGCCACGAGCAAGTGCAACAACCCCAGGTGACCTTGCCGACAAGGTCACCGAGGGCACGCAGTACGCGATCGAGCGTCTGCTCAAGCATCGCGTGGTAGAGGACGGAACTACGTAGTTCCTCATCAAGTAGGCTGACTATGACGAGCCCACTTGGACTGCACGAACACATGTTCCCGAGGAGCTAATGTCGCGATACGCGAAACGACTGAGAACGCGTACAGGCAGGGAACTCACCTCCGAAGTGAACGCGATCGTTCACTCTTGAGGAAGGGGCCCCCAACCGCTTCGTCACCGCGTAATTAACACGTCGCAGTTAGGAACAGATGGTGCGTACGGACGGACAAATGTACCCAACTGGGGGTGGCAAAAGAAGGCGCGAGACGCCAAAACGTATTGGCCGTCAAGCTCATCGGATACGACAGACGTCGTCGACAAGACGCGAGAAACGGAGACAGTACGGACTGTACAACAAAATGGTAGCCCTGTATCAACGGGAGGATACGACCTCCCAAGAAACTCGAACGCGTCACGGGAACACCTGCCGATAGGGTGCTCGAATCGGAAAGCAAGAACGACGCCAAGACGTATAGAAAGTCCAAGCTTACTACGCGACACACCAATACCAAGCGGCACGAACCGCTGGCAACGCAATGTGTCGCGTAGTCACAAACGAGAGGTAGGAGGGCGACGCCACTCCCTAGCCAAGAAATGACGCGAACGGTCGCGACGAGCTCCACTCGTAGGGAGACACACGATGCCGCGACCGCGCACGACCGAAGAGGTACCGATGGAAAAAGGGCGGGCCTACAAGAACTAAAAAGCCGCGCGCGCGACCCAAACCCCAAGCCAATCCGTTACCACGTACCCGAAATAATTTTGGGGAACGGACCAAAAATAGGTGAAAATACGGTCCGAATGACACTGCATGCCAAGCCACCGCCGCAGAGGGCCAGACAGCAAACCGCCGCCGCCTCCAGAAATAATCAAAAAAGGGAGGGCGTACAGTAGGGTAAGATGCACGTGCGCACGTGCGCATACGACCGACAGGACAAGTGTCGTCAGGGGCGACACGCAATTTCACAGCGAAGATCAGCGTGCGGAACGCACTGCCCTTCGGTGGGGTAAGAACCACACCGCACAAAGAAGAGATAGGAGCGGAGTCCCCGACCTTTCCCCTATGCCTACATGCTGGCGCGGTCGCGTTCGGGCCGCCTGAGGCGGGCTACGACGCACATTCAACGGCTCGCCGCACCACCGCACACGCGTCAAAAAGGACTCAAGCAAGGCCATCGCCGGGCGACCGTCTTCGGGCCACGAAAGATGGCTCCGGCCTTACCTCCGCAGGCCTTACGGGCGCACGCGCACCCGCCTTACGACAGGCGGATGGGGAAAGCGCGCCCGCGCGAGGCGACGCCAGCCTGCACGGAAACACAACAGAGGAGCTCGAGATGCTACTGTCTAACGTTTGTTCTTTCTCCCCGCGAGCACGTGCGCAGAGACCAGGAAGACGGCTCATCGCGCCCGCGCACAATGTCGACCGAACGGACAAATCCGCAGCTCAAAAGGAGACCAAGTACGGCGCTTGCTCCGGTCCCAGGGCCCGCTTCCCTGTCTCGTTAGCTGTGTGTTCTTCCCGTCTTCTCGACCTCCTCCAGGGTCTCGGTCGAGCTCAAGCATAAACCCCTCTACGTCAGGGGGTGTTAATGCAACAGGTACCAGTGCAGTTCCTTGCTTCGCTTGTAAAAGCAAAGATGTGCGAAAAACTAGTCTCCAAGTCAAACTAAACACACACAAAGTCATGGTTTTTGCTTCCATCCATACAAGAGAGGTTCAGAATCCTTTTTCGTCGCTTGACAACACTGAAACGGCAGTAATCCACTTGTGCTCATACTGTAGGAGCAAGGGTAGCGGTTGGGATGTTATTTCAAACAAACGAAAACACGGAAAGCATGTTGCCGAAAGAGCTTTGCGCGTCTGGAAGTCGCGCAGCAAGCCAATTGCAAACAAGAGGTCTGACGTGAGCTGTCACATCTGTTCGTCATTGACGAAGAATGGCGACAGCCGTACGCAAACCCACCTCATGCCGACGACATCTTACCGCAGGCCGTGTCGGGATTTTACTATATTTAATGTCACTCACAGTTCTCAAGGCGTGAAGGAAGCCTTCATTACAGAGTTTGCACGACTTTCTCGGTGTGATGAAGCCCCAGTATGGGAAGTGCTTCAGGATCCAAGTATGCACTTGCTCTGTCATATTCATTTAAATCATAGCCGATACGCCCGAAAGCTGTCCAGACGGCATGATAGCTTTATTTCCATTTCATCTCATGGGCTGTGTGTCTTTCATTCGAGTGGTTGCGTTAAGCAACAAAGCAGGTTATGGAACTTACCAACGCTTAGAGCCACCTTCTTACAGGACATGGAAGCCTTGTCACAGTTTGATGAGGCTGTGCGAAACCGTTCCGCAAGTACGTTAACAGCTGCGGACGTAATGGGAAAATACAGTTGCTCGAGTTGTCTATATGTCGTCACAGAAGTCAGAAAGGGATGCACTCTCCATATGTCCATTGAAAGAATACAAAGCATAGTAGACAGGGTGTTGGTGGGAATAATTCTGTTTACACTGGAACTTGGCGCTGTAACGGAAACATGGCAAATGTTCACAAGTGACAGCCTTGTGGCAGTATCCTCTCTTGCTAAAAATGTCAGGAAGTCCGGCATTGTGACAACTACAGGTGCGGAAGGCTTCAGAATGTTGTGCTTTGCGGAAGTGGTGGCGTGCAGGAGGGAATTAATTCATCTGGACAAATGCATTGGAAAAGAGTCTGGCTCCATCGACAATCGTACGCTTAAGAGAAGACTTGAAGTCGTACTGGTGTCTAATGGGATTATTCTGAAGAAATTGAGCCATAAGCTATCATGCAACGTCTCAGCCTGTATTGTGGATAAGTTACTCGCATCTGTTGCCTTGTCCAAATATTCGACTGTTATGCCGTCCTCTAGACCATCTCTCCCCCAACTTCGAAGCATGCTGAAATACTGCGGCACGCATTTCGCCACTAACAAGGAACGTTATTAGAAAGGCGAGTGGTCCCATTCTGAAGAGATTGCCGTTGTGCCGTCGGAGCTTTGGACTGCCATCATTGCTTCAATTGCGTCAGACAACCGTCTCAATGTTTGGAACACGACAAGTTTGTCCACTGCAAAGAGGGGGTGTGGAAAGTTCTTCCCGTTGTCCAATTCTGAAGCCGAGTTACCATCAACCTCTATCGAAGAGTCCCTAAACAATTACCGGAGTGAGTACAGCCGAACAGACTTGCTAATAGCGGTCAGAGCTTTTAAGATAATCGAACAGCAAGTTTTCTCAAGAACGAACGGTGTGGCTGGACCATTAACAATTTATCTGTCCATTGCAGGTATATGTGAGGTCAGTCCCTCCTTTGTTATTGTCCTGAATGCTATGGGGTTGTTTCTTTCATACGGCAGCACTGAGACCTATCGACAAAAATTAATATCAGAACGTGAGCGAGTGGGGGCCTGGGATACTTCATGTATGGACCCAGTGGCAATTCCAACGTTCCAGTCTGACAACTAGGACATAATGCCACTACACGCTGTAAAGGTAGATCGCAAAGCAATGCCAAAAGTTAATGGTTCTCTTCTGCAGGCCGAAACAAGAAAGAGGAAGGGTAAATTCGACAACAAAACTGCAGTGATGTCAAACGTCAACGACTTTCCAACTGGAAGGGCGCATCGGTTCATGGCTCGAGAGGAGACTTCTCTGTCGCCTTCGAATGTGTACACAATAAGACGGTAATCTCAAGGTTCAACACGGTTGTGTTCGGAGCAGTTTGCATGCACAGGAATCGACTTCTAGGAGGAAACCGTTCTATAGACGCTGGGTACGACATAGAAACGTTTCCAGATTTAAATGTTGGCATGAGCGACACTGCGATTAACTTCCGCACGTTACTGCTGTCTAGTTTTAAGCCGCACGGAGGTGTCGGTTCGAGGACGGAACTGGTTAATGACCAGCGCATTGCATACCTTGAGATAAGCCGTGACAGTGCGGCAGACGTCCTCACGGTGCGTCGGTTCCTACAGACTATTGAAGAGTACGTGAAGCCTGGGTGTGAAGGAAGGCCGCGGTACGTCGTTGTTTCTGGGGACCAACCGTCGTATAAATACTTCGTGCAGCTTTGCTTGGAGTCCTGGAGGAAGAATGCACATGGACAGAAAGCTTGTGTGAAGAGTAAAAGGCCACTACTGCATGAATGGTTAGTACCGTTTCCTGGATTCTTCCACGCCGAGAAGTCGTCAATGTACTCTATCTGAAAGGAGATGCTCGACGGCCTGGGATTGAGGGAGTTGGCGCAATGCGCCGGGCTTTCTGATTCCCATGTGAACAATATCTTGTCACACGCTCATGCCCCGAAACAACAGGGCAGTTCTTTTCAACATTGCTTGCGCCATGATAATTCCTTTGACTGACATGGTTGTCAGGGAGGATGTGATTGTTGCGGAGGCAGTTAAAAAGATGCACGACTCAGGTACTGCAAAGACGTTGGCTGTTGATCCCCAAAGTGCTCCGCGTGTGGGTGGAGCCGCAGAGTATTCAGCTACGCAACGCAGAGCACGCCGTCTAGGTTTGGAGGTGTCGTTTACGTTGAGACAACTGAACTCATTACTGAGGAGGTGTTGGAAGTCGGGGATTTATTGAGAGAGAGGATAGAAAGGAGGTACTGCGGTGGCCCTAATGGGACTCACTTTGTTTTGGACAGTTCTTCTGCATTGCCTATTGCCCACCGTGGGCTTCCATGTTCTGTGGAGAACAGGTCATACAGATATTAATCAGGCGTTCTGGTTTCATCACAACTCTATCTTACATTCCACAAACCATCTACGATCCCAGGAGTTATCACTGTTTTTTGCATTCTTCCGAGGAATTATTCCTACTCTCGTCGTCGATGAACTGCATGACAGGAAGCCCGGACGAAGCGTAATGAGAGTAATGGGGTTCACAGGGCGCCTGAGAAATGCATTGGATACTCATGGATGGTGTAGTGCAATGTGCCTGGCAGGCTGCGAACACAGTCCGACGGTCAAACAAAAAGAAGAAGAACGACAACAGCAACAACCACTGCCGAGGGCTCGCGCTACGGAGCGTTCGAGACTCCCTTTCCCCTTGTGTGGGCTTGCGGCCCAAGGTAGCTCATTGAGCAATTCAGGTTCTAAGGTTGTGCTTGCATACAAGGGCATCAGGCCAACCAGAGAGCGACTTGAGCGCTTGAGGAGTGCGGGTTGGGCTTGTCTACGAGGATGTAACCGCAGTTCGCTGGGTTGTAAGGCCAATGCTCGACGAGCGTCTTCAGCACCATGTGCGTAATTCAATGTCTTCGACGGGGGCTTGTTCAGCACTACCCGACGGGATCGTAACCGTGTAGCAACGCTACTACCGACGTGTTGCCCGATGGCTGAAAACACCCTCACCAGCGCGATCGCGATCGCGGTAGGGGGTACCAACTCTGTCTTATACAGTAAGACCTTCGACGGAGGCGTCGTTACAACAGCCTTCCGACGGAACTTGAAACAGTAGCAGCGCTACACGACGTGTTGCCCGATGGCTAAAACACCTACACCAGATCGGTCGCAACCGACTCCAATGGAACCAACACAATTAAGGGAAAAATAGATGTAGAGATAGAAAAGGATAAGAATTAGAGATAGAAAATGTAAAAGGATAAGGAAGAGGGGACCCCGAGCAATAGAGGATGTCGTTAGCAACGTAGAAGTGAAGCGCGTCGCGTGAACGGAAGCGGTCTTCCACGAAGGCGAGATCTAACTCCGGCAACTCGGGTTACCTTTACTGACTTGGTGGTCAGAGGGCTAAGGTATATATCGCCCCGCCGGAGCCACTACAGTAGCTCGCGGCGCTAGATCCTAGATCTAATCTAGTGTCAGCAAAATTAATGCCAACTAATTAAACTAAATAAAATAAAATAATTAAAAATTAAAACTGGGCAATTATTCACACGTATGTCCCCCAACCCGGACTACTTTTCATATCCAAATATTTTCCTTTCTTTTCACCCCCCTTTTCAGGTGCGTATTGCACTACAGATGGGCATATGTTCACATGGATGAGCCGTTAGAAATGATGATAGTGCGACACTTGAAAAGTGTTAGTGTCAATCTTTTGGCACATTTCGAGAACTCCGCGGCTTGGCTCATGGAGGTTTCGATGTGCAGAGCTCTATGCAGACACGTGACGGGTGCATCCCGGGCCATCGGTAGACGATGGGCTCCAGATGGTGGTGGAGAACTGCCGGGGCCCCTTGCTCGCTATGATCGTAATGCGTGTCAGTGGAGGCCTGTTGGCAGAATGTTGCACATTATGCTTTGTCCGGCTTTCTGAGCGTATCACACAGAGGTTCTGAGTGGCTAACTAGCGTATTCGCAAACCCGCCGGTACGCATGAATATCTCTAAGGACCAGGACATGTTGCTCAAGGTGTCCGAAAGAGGAAAAGTAACTTCTATGCTCCATGCCTCCGTTCTACTACCAGAAGTGTTTGGTCTTCTTACAGATGAAGATAAGGAAAAGTACTATCCTGGTCGGAGATTCAAGCGGTGGACGAAGGGCAGAACTGTCCTGAGGGCTGGACAGTCAATGTCTAAAATCGATGGAATGGTACAGCTATGTACTGCAGGCGATGGCGGCGTTCCAGTTGAACAACGTGAACCATCTCGTCTCTCAAGGACTACGCCGAAGCCGTCTACAAAAGAAGGCTTTGTGAAGCTGCTCAACGACAGGCGTAATAAATTGCCCAAGATGAAGGACATGCTGAATCTAGAACAGAGAATGGCAATGACCTCGAGGCAGCCGGAATTCGTGGCGGAGGTCATGAAGAGATGGGACGGCCTGCATAAAAACAGGCATTTGATATCGCCCTTCGCCGATTGTTTCTTTAACCAGGATGGGACCTTCTGTCATGGCGCCAAGTCTAGATTTGCGAGGTTCGTTCATAGCGATAGAAGAACAATAACGTACCCTTTAAACACGGGGATGGGTTGTGCAAATGGCCGGGGACCAGTATCGGCAGGACTGTACAATGCGCGCATGCCCCCTTACTTTTCAATCCAGCTATATGTAATGAATTCTCTGAACTACTGCGGTGACACAGGGGAGAGGGGCACTTCACTCAAAGCAGTTGTCACCAGCAAAATGAAGAACATCCTACGCAGGTGGATTTCAGGACAGCGTTCCACAAACTGCGTCAGCTCCATCTCCATATTGACGACCCGACCTACGTTATAAAGCATAAAATAGCAGAGCAAAGGCGGAGGGATAAAGCACGGCTTGAAACAAGAGAATAACTTTCATGGGACGGTACAGCGGATGGCCTTGGTCGAAGTTCGGTAGGCTTCCAGGACGAGCTAGCAGTCCAATGGTCATCGCTTTTAGGGAACAGAAGACAAAAGGACGAGCTTGCTTCGTTGCACTTATTCTGCCCAGCAACAGCTGCTTTCGAATTGTTTAAGGAGACAAATCTTCCACATGCCTGCACGGTCCATTTACATGGAGGGAAGTTCGCCCTCCCGACAACGTTTGACGACAGCGAACCGGCGGACTATAGACCATCACGGTGTGACAGGGCCAATGCCGACGAACTGTTTGAAGGATGCGTGCTTCTTCGGAACGAAAACAGAAAAGGAAACGCTTTGTATAGCACTGCAGAAAACAGCACTGCTGACTTCTTTCTCGTTCCAAGAAGCCGTGCTCTGGTATTCGAATATGAAGGTGGATTCAAGATATCGTCGTCCGATTTGAAGCATGGGGAGGCCGAGACGAGGTTTGTGGTTGTGTTTCAGCTGTATGTTGAACCCCAATTGGTGCAACTGCGTGCGGGAAGGCCCGATCTGGGTTCTGCAGTGTGCTCTTCTGCATCTGGAGAAATGGGATTGGGGGAACTAGTCGGAAGCCTTGTGCTATCTAACGACACAGATGTGACAATGATTCTTCTGTGCAATAGTGCTGTGCACGGTCACAACCTTTTGCACGTCATTACTGATACTCTGCATGTAATAGACGAGGCGGTGTACAGACTGAGGCGGATGAGTTTATCGGGAAAGGATGTGGCAATGGCATATGCGCTTGCAGGGTGTGATTTCAGCCCCTCTGTGTACCGTACACAATTCCTCATGTGCAATACCGTGACGGTATTGCACATGAGGAATTCCTTTTAGCCCTGCTCTTCAATAAGGAATCCATTGGCACTTTGGATATACCTGTTTTTGGGAACGAGAATACGTTCGAACTGTTCATCTGCTTCGTATTCCTCCATAACCAAGGGAAAAGTGATGTGCAATTCTGAGCAAGGGAGACAACGTGTGCGTCATATCATGCAGAACTCTACCGGGCATGACATGGCACAGAAAGAAGTTAAGAAGCTACAAGACACCTTTTTTTATCAGAGCACGAAATAGGTTCCGAACGGTGGAGAGAGGACGTCCGGAACTTTGTATCGGACGTAGCGTCTTCGGCCAACGAGCTTATGGCCCCACTACCTCATTTACTCCTTCACTCAAAAAGAGCTCACTTTATTGTGAGCAAGTATTGGCGGCTATCTGCAGAGGAAGACCTTTCCGCTGACGTTGTTGGGGGTATCGAGGCCTGCTTCGGATTATGCGCAGACGATGGCGTGCTTACGTAGCAGGCCGACAGTGTACGGGATTTAGAGAAGGCCATAGCTTCAGTTGTTTCGTCCTGTGCTTGTAAGGGCCACTGTTTATCTAAGCGGTGCTCCTGTAAGAAGGGAGAGCAGACTTGCATTGGTTGCAAATGCGACTACGTTGTATGTAGGAACAGAATAAGCCAACATGCCACTGTGCCGACAGACGTCAGCAACAAAGAAGGAGGAGAATTCATGAGTACCATTACGGTACGTGACGCCCCGTTTGAAAGCGTCCCTGAAAACAACGAAATAAGAGAGAAAGAAGTAGACAGCAGCTGTGAATCTCCTTCTGTTCGGTCGAATGACAGTGACCAAATACGTATATCTTCTCTTCCCAGCCTGGACGATGAATTAGGAGATGTCATAGCCCTTCTCTAACGATACAATCTTAACCATGTGTAAACGTTTGTGTAATACTTCGAGGGGACTGCATTTCCATACTTCGGAGCAGAGGCACTATCATTTTCTTGCTATCTCTAGGTTCAAGCGGAAAAGCTTTTTCGAAGCCCTCTTCATGGACTGACACCTTTTCAAGATAACACAATGCATGGTCCACCCATGCCTCGTACATCTCTTGGATATCCAGAGGAGGAGGGTTCCTTAACATGTAAGCCCTGTTACACTATACGTGCAGTCCAACAGATTGAAATATATGCCGCTTGCTTTTCACACGATTATGTGAAAGGAGCATGGCTTCTTTCTGAAAGTGAAAGCACCCTTGGGAGGCAGTCACCAACAGATGCCCTTCGCAGGTCAGCCTAGAAAGGTGGTTTAAAACATTGTATGATCTCCCCAAGAGCAGCACGACACATCTGCAATATGGCCTATCGCTCCTTACCCCTTCATCAAAGCTCTTCACAAGAACATTTATAAAGTGGGAACTGAATGGGGGATTCCCTGCACCGCCCTCAATCGTTCCTTCCTTCTCTTCCCAAGTTCCCAGCGCGTCGAACAATTTATCATCACTGTCGATGCTGCAGTAGGAGTCTAGCACACTGCTTTCGTTCAAGCAGTCTGCAAACATTTCGGTCGAAATAGAGCAATACAGCTTCTATAGGTGGTATAATGACGCTGGAGCAATCCATGATGTATCGATAGCACTTGAAGTAAACTTACGCGCACCTGCAAAACCTACCGCCTCCACAAACACCGAACAAGTCTGCCCAACAAGAGGTAAAAGGCTTTCAGGACCTGCAAATGTCGCTATCATGGCATCAAATTGTTCGCCGTGCTCTTGCCGTTGACGTCTCTCGAAACGAGTCCAAAGTCTCCTCGCAACACCATCGGACACCAAAAAAACTCTGTGTTGCGTCCCTGCACAGACTTGTAACTGTACCCTATAGAATTGGCGAAAACCTGCAACACTCCTTCGGGTCATAGTATCGACTGAAACAGCGGGAGCACTCGGCATGGGTTGCGTTGCAAACGTGAATGTTGAACGGCTCCGTTTCAGGGATTTTACCTCCCTTTGCAGTTTTTCTGCATGTCCACCACTCTCACAGGACGTCATAGGAATGCTAGGGGTGTGCTTAAGCCGCAAAAAGAGCTCCTGAGGGCGAAAATGGGCCTTGGGAACTTAGCTAAATGCCGGGACCGCAACCGTTGATACAGAACGTTTTGGAGGCTATTGTGGCGACCAATAGTGCAAAGGGAACTATGAAAAAGACGTATCGCGAGAGGCAGGCCTGTTTTTGACCGGCATGCCCTGTTTGGCGGCGCCAAATGGAGAAATGAGGCAACACAGTTGGACAGACTTACTGAGGCTCCTCGCAAACATCGCAACCCGTTCGTCGATCTCCCGACCGGGAACATGCCACGCACAAGGAACCGTTACAAAACCTTTATTCCTTTAAAATTGTCCACAAAAAAAATGTGGATTTCTGAGCCCCATTCGGTGCTTTGCATCATTATTTCACGGAAATAGGAGTCTTGTCACCGACTGCACAACACATCAACACACCACCTACTATATCTCACATAGATCCAACCCCCCCCTCACCTACCGCCCCCGCGCGAAGGAAGGTCACAGCCTCCTCGCCCAGTGGCTTTTCGTGCTTGCGCCTCTCGGGCGTAGGGCGGCGCAAGAGCCTTTCGGTCCGGAATAGGTGCGGCCGACCTTGGCCTTTGTTGTTCAGCAGTCCATAGCACTACCTGCACGTTTCGGAGTGCTTCGGCCGAAAACTATCCTCGCAGTTTCTAGTGGGTACAGAGTACGCTTTCGCCCAACACAGCATTAAATATACCACATGTACCAGGAAATGCGTATGCAGTAGCTATATGCAACAAATAACACGGTCGCCACGCTTGCAGATGTTTCGTGCGGCACTTCAGCGGAGTGCCTAAGTGTGCCGTACAATGTTTCTGCACTTGTCCGAGACACGATGCGCTTTTGTCCACGATTGCACACTGTCCAGCATATCCAGATGCCATCTGCGCATGTGACGACTCGCAACCATCCTCTAAATCGATAGAGAGGTATGCTTTTAAGGCCCAGAGATACGGAGAGACAAATTTCTCAGAGTGGAATGATAGCTGCGGTTTTCGGGTAATCTCATGTCCATTTCAAACCTGGTGGCCTACATTGAAGTCCGCTTGACCTTGTACCTACCGTACTGTTCTTGAAACTGAATGCATCACGAACGATGCAGAACTTGACGGTCCCCCGCCTCCCCCGCCTCCCGGTGATGTGCACTGGTTTTGAGTAATGCGACCGTGAATCGCACCCTGATGCGCGCTGTGCTCCTGCACGCATGCTACTTGTATGACACCTGGGTTATGGGCATACCTTTCAGTGCACAAGCCACGCACATCGATCCAGTATGTTCTGGGAGAGGGCGAGAGCGCAGGATAGGAGTACGTTTTCGAGAAACATATACCGTGTTCTGAGACAAGGTGGGTCTGTAGAGGAGCTTAAGAGACTATTTTTGAGTGCGCGATGGGTGAAGACAGTAGTACAGAGAGGAGAGGCGGGGTTTGGCAATACGAAGAAGCTTCAAAGAGATTGAGTAGAGACTTGAACAGGAAAAGAGGAAGCGGGAAGGCGGGAAGGGGACGGGTCGATGAGGACGCAGTGGATGCAATGATTTTAATGATGCGGGCTGCGCGACTGAGTGTACGATTATGTGGTGAAAACAGTGCCGGGATTTACTTTCAGCTGTATGGGTGAGTGAAACACAAGGCACGGGATTCAGGTTGTGTACGAAAGATGCTGGAGGAAATCGAGAGATACGCACCACGGCCGTGGGTGCAGCCTGTGAGTGAGTGTGTAGCGCGAGCCGATGGAAGGTTGGTGGAGCAGATTGTTCTGCCATATGCGAGTAGTGAAATTTAAGTGGACATGGATTCCAGCCGTGAAGTGTATGGATGTCAGTTGAGGTCGTCCGGGGCAGAAGTAACAGTTTTCACGCAATGTGCTGAGAAGGTGACGAAGACGGTTCGATTAGGAGGCGAGTTAGAAACGGAGAGCCAGAGCGCAGGGGACCTTGAAGCAAGAAGGGCAACCTCCGAAGTGGCTGCAGAAACCCGAGTGTGACGAGAGCTACCTGCGCAACTTTCTTTGAGAGCGAGGGGTACGTTGTTTTGGGATGTGAAGACGGGACGTTGAAGCTGTGGAGTACGTCGGAGAGGAAAGTATTGAGATGTTTCCAGGGTCATAGGTTGGTACTGTAGTGGGTTGCGTTGCGATGAGGGGAGAAGGAAGACGTGTGGTGTCTCGTCGCGTCTACAGTGACCCGGTCACCCCACTTTATGTCAACTAGAGCAAACTCTGGTGCGCGCCGCTCCGCTGCGCCGTCGTCGGTAGAATAGTGATTAATCATTAATTCTACAATGGTACGTACCCTAAATCATCATCAGCCAACAATCGAGCGATGGTGGAGGTCATAGAGCCATTTCATTGGACTGTTGACTTTTGCTAAATTACAAGGGGTTCCTCGTTAATGAATCCGACTTTAATGATTCCGTTCCAGTAATAGACCTTTCGTGCAAACACCTGCCGCACACGAAATCACATTGATTCCTACAGTAAAAGTACTGCGCAATTGGAACTGATCCAGTATATCAGTACTTTCGAAATATTTGTATGAATACGTGGTATTGTCAGGTCCACTAGATCTGTTTTCGATCGACTTTGTCATAACCTGAGCTGTAATGATTTACGAAAATTATCGGTCCAGTTCAAAAAAGGGCGGTCTTTTACAATAGGCTCTGGTCTTTCGGAAACATGTCAACATCGCGCGCCCGCACAGCACCCCACCGCACTAAAACCACACCAATCCACTCCCTCTCCCTCCTTGACCCCACACCTTTTCACAAGCGCCATAATATGGCATCTGTGACCCCCACGCAGGCTGCAAGAGCTCTACTCCTGCTCTCCGATGCCGCCGTGGAGCGCCGTGCAGACCTGGAGGAGTATGCGTCAGACTCTGACGCCGTCGATACGGACGATGAGGTGGAAAGTGAGTCCCCCATTTATGATCAGTTCTACGAAAAGGGGGGCGCTGCCGCCGTCATACAGATGACCAACTTCAGTCCGACAGAATTCCATTCCACTTGGTGCAGCCTGGAAAAGGCCATCAAAGAGAGGTACAATGCAGGGCGTGGACGCAAATGCTCCCATACTCCACGTGATGTCCTGTTTATGACACTCTCTGTATTAAAACATGGAGGCCAATGGGACTTCTTGGCCAAGATGTTCAGTTTGAAAGGTCCTACGTTTGAGCGAATGATTATGAAATTTATAGACATAATCTCTTATCCGGTCTTCCATCACTATGTGGAATATCAAGGTAAGAAATGGAAAATGGCCGTCATGGAGAGCAAGAAAGTCGGGTTTAAAAACTACCCTGTTGCGCGTTATGCCACTGATGTGACATTCCAGCAAAGTTTCCGCCCGAGTTGCAGCGTGGAGGAAGGCAAGCTGTACTATAGCGGGAAACATAAATTGTATGGCTACAAGACTGAGGTCTCGGTATTGCCAAATGGCCTTGCTTTAGGTTGCAGCGCTCACGAGCCTGGGTCAGTGTCAGACTTAAAAATATTCGAGGCCATGCTACCCTTTCACTCGAAACAACTTCGCAAAGGTGAAGGGGAAGGTGAAAATGACATAGAGGATGATGGGCCCTTGTCGAATGAGTTCCCAAACTATTGGGCTGTACTGTGCGATAAAGGATACTATGGGGCTAAGGAGTTCTGTCGTGTGATCCATCCGACCAAAAAACCGATCAATGGAACACTTACGCAAGCCGAGGTTTCTAATAACAGGCACATTTCAAGCGATAGAATTATAGTGGAGAACTTTTTTGGAAGGCTTTGTGGTCTTTGGAATGTCATGGCAGCGAAGTGGAAATGGAGTGAGGCGGGTTATGACAGTATTTTTCGTTTATGTGTGGGACTGGCAAACTTTCATTTACACAAGAATCCTCTACGCGCTGAGGACTCCAAAATTTTGAGGACGATGAAGAACCGCCGCTATCATATAGCAACATCTCAAATTCAAAAACGGCGCCAGGTGCAAAGGCGTTATCGCGAAAAGCGTCGTCGCCGAGTGGAGATGCAATTCAGATCCATCAACCACACAGATGAGTCCGACTAAAACTACATCTCGTGCGTGTCTCGGACGCTTCACTGATTGTGCGTGCAACTTTCCCTTTGCTCTCTTTCATAAACGTAGTGCGTAAACGCCGTAACCATGATCCCAGCACGCCTGAATGTCCACACGCGAAAACACAATCCCCTCTTTCGTCGTCCGGGTAGCACAACTCTCCAGGCCTGCCCCTTGGCCGTGCACTTCGCGGCCGCCGTCGCCTTGGTCCTGCAGATCCTGCAGCCGCGCTACGCCCGCGTCGTCTTCTTCCACCTCCGCCTTCTCGGCTCCCTTGCTGCCCTCGCGTGCACCGGCTTTTGTGTGCGCCGCCCAGGGCGCCGCCCTGCTTAGCGCCGCCTCCGCCGCCTGCAGGGGGCGTGCGATGCGCTCCGCGGTGACTGCGTCGCACGGGAGGGCCAGGTCTGCCCGCAGCGCAGCCAAGAGCTCCGCGGCGCGCTGTTGTACGTCCGCCGGGCCGGACGACGTCGGGTCCGAGAGGTTGGACTGGTCCGTGAGGCCCGCGGCGGTCAGCTGGGCGCGCGCGTCGGACACCGCCTCCGCAGGGGTCTGGCCGAAATCGGATATGTGCTCCCGCACGATCGCGTCGAAGGTGCTCTGCAGCACTTGCCGGCTGGACCCGGGAGTCGGGGAGGCATGTGGGGGAGGAACTGGGCAGGGAGAGTACTGGAAGGGTGAGTGAGGGCCGGGACGGACGGGAAAGGGGCAAATGCTGGCGGGTCAGATGGATGGGTGTAGTGCGCATGAGGAGCGGCGGGAGTTGGGCGGAAGTGGGCGGCGAAGTGGCGGGGGGGAGAGTGAGAAGGGTGGCACTGTGTGGTGCACCTGGAAATAGGGGGTGTGTTCACACAGACAACAGCTGACATGAGCTGTTGTCTCTCACGCGGGCGGATGGGAGAGGGAGGTGGCGGATTTCGGGTGCGTCTCTTGCGGAAGATTTTTGGAAGAGCCGAATGGTTGTGGAACGGAACAATAGTGATATCAGTTTACAGTTGCCCATGTTCTAGTTTATCATAACGAAATTTTCGAAAAGACTGAGGATGGCCAATGATTATCAAGAAACTTCGTAAAGACCAAGTGCATACATATTTTACCTTTGTTCTGCATGTGAAGTAAATCTTGCTGCACGCAGCGAGGATCTGCGTTTGAGACCTAATGAATCCGGGTCGGGGCTTGACACACCCTTTTATGACAAACCGTATGATAAGAGGTATGATAACGATATGCTTCAATAACGAGTGTTGGAATCGCTACTACATATACTGTGCACATCCCTCTCCACCTGTCTCCTGGCCAGGGGGCACTCCCTTTTACCACAACAAGGTGAACTGACCACATTCTATTCACATCAAATGCTTGTATGTTGAGGAGAGTTGATTTATTACTGCTTTTTAAAAAAATCGATGATACTTTTCTGCTTCTGTTGCGGAGCAGCAGCGTTTCTTTCCGCCGTCGCGACTCGCAAGACATCGACCAGATTTCCTTGAATGATTTCACTAGCACCCCTCTACTTGGCCTTCTCCACATTATTCCGCATCCATTCCACGTTCGAACAAAGTGCCTTGTAAGACCTTTCCATTGATAAATTTGCTTCCTCTTCGGCTTTTTTCCTTTCCAAAACAGCGGCTTGGTGTGACCGCTAATGAATCCGTTCCAGTAATGAATCCACCTCATTGGCGCACACAGAGCGGATTCATTAACGAGGCACCACTGTACATCCAAATTACAAACAAGAGATTGCGCTCAACATGGCTGTGTAAAGTTTACACGTTTACACTGTAAACGTTATGCTTTCCTCCAATTGTTGGTTTGGTGTGACGTCAACACAGTTGTGAGGGAATTTTACTGCAAAATTACAATTTACAGCAGTGTCAGATTTTATACTGTAGTGGGAGATTTTATATGAATTTTAGGGAAACGCGCGCAGACGGTCTGGGAAATCCGGGCCGGATGCGTGGATGCTTCTACAGTAGAAGGGATGGGGAGGAAATCAAAGCGTGGAAGGTGGCCGAGTGTCGACAGATCGGACACACCGGACTCTACGGCGAGACTCAACACCCCACTTTCCCAGAAAACACCACCAACCCCCTTCGACCGAAGAACAACAGTACGTAAATCAACGTTTCATGATTCTTTTCATGCTTTACGATTAGTGCGTCTTTCCTCGCTGGAATCACACGAACATTCATTCACGAAAGAACAAGCCAAAGCACATCAGCTCACCCTACCCACACGCACGCACACGACCGTCGCCACTGTTTCCGCTTTCGTCGACAACGACAAGAGTGCCGTGCGCTGAACGCGGCCTTCAACCTTCGCGTCCCTGTTTTTCTAACAGCCGCTGCCGTTCTCACGCATAACACACTCCTAACACACTCCACACCTCACCAACTTGTCTTTAGCTATTCACAAAAAAATGCCGGAAAGCTTGCGGCAAGAGACGGGACCAAGTAGAAAACGGCGAAAGATACGGTCTCCCGATGTGTTCATAAGCCATGCTGGCCCGGACAAGCTACTCATCGCACGTCCCCTTGCCGAGAAATTGCAAGCTCATGGTTTAAATTGCTTCCTCGACAAAACCTCGATGGAGCCCGGGGACTGCGGAGGGGATGAAATGACGATGGCTATGGAGTCTGCTAAGGTCGGTGTTTTCATACTTTCTCCCGAGTTTGCGGCTCGAAAGTGGACGATGAGGGAACTGCGTTGCTTCCTTCGCCGACGGAGAGAGGCGATAGGGAGTGAGATGCGGCCACCGACATTGATTCCGGTGTTTTACAGACTAAGTATTCGTGAATGCAGAGAGCTGGATCCCAATCGGTACTCGGATGATGAAGGAAAGAATATTTTTGAAGTTGAGAAGTTTTTTAGCGAGGAACGACAGCACGAAGCGAGCACAGATACGGTGAAGGGGGAGCTACAAGAGCTGGCAGGTATCACTGGGATTGAAAATGAAGAAAGGGCAACAAAACCTGCTGGAAGATGAATTCGGCCATCTTGCAAGGACACATCTTGTGGAGCGAGTATTTCTGTGGGTGAAAAAGAAAAGTGAGGAGGCCTCCAGTGATGAAGTGGGAGAAGTTGTGAATGCAAGTGGCCAAGTTGAAGCCCACGCTGCCATCACGTCCACCGCACGATGTATGCTTGATGAGTTCACGCCCTGCATACTCGCGGAGCACAATCCCCAAGAAATATATTTGCAACTGAATTCTCGGGGGATCAATGGATCACCGAATACGTGTGAGGCGCGGCTAAAGGAGGCCGTGCTAAGTACCGATAGGAAAACTATAGGAGCGACGGCAACGGGGAAGGGCGGAGTCGGGAAGACCTGCGCTCTTCGAGCGATTGCGCACGACGATGACATCAATGCTCAGTTTTCAGGCGGAGTGTACTTGATGTCTTTGGGGAAAGATGCCAACGTAGGGCGGCTGATTGAGCAACTGTGTATAACCGTAGAGGCGTCTGGTGGCAACCAGGCGGCTGCGAAAATGCGAGAGCAAAGCGAGTTGAGCAGGGTACTGACCGAGATGCGAGCATGGTTCAACACACGTGTATGCCTGTTCATTATTGATGATGTGTGGGCCGTGAATGGTATAGATGCGTGTATTCTTCAGAAGTTGTCCATTCTCGCTGACACAGCAGGAGACATCCGAGAGAGGAGCAGACTTCTGTATTCCACGAGGGACTCCGAGCTGAAACAGGTCGGTAAGCGAGTGACTTTCGAGCCGAGGGAAAAGGAAGGGAGCGATTCAGTTCACATGCTCATGCTTGCGAGCGGGGCGAACCCGGAGGAAGCGAATGATCCGAGATGCAAAGAGGCCGTGAGCGAAATATTGAAATCGTGAGCTGGTTTGCCGCTTGCTCTGAACGTAGCCGGGACGGGTGTCAGGTGCATGAGAGATAGATGGGAGGGAGAAAAGTCACAAGCGTGGGAGGCATACCTGAAGATGAAGAGCCGCAACGCGCTTCGTAGTGAGAGTCCAGAGGATGGGTATTCGTCGTTAGACGCGACATTACATGCGGCACTAGATATTTTGGAGTCCGGCATGGGGTGCGATGCGGAGAGGTTACGTCAGTTTTCGTTTCGAAAGATACATCGGAGTTTGTGTATTATGAAGAAACAAGACCGGATGCCTTTGTCGTTGGTAAGAGAGTTGTGGGAGATGGACTACAAATTGGCGGACAAATGTGCGAAGCAGATGGATAGGGTTGGATTAGTAGACCTTCATTACGACAATGATGGTGGGTGGGTACGGATGCATGATCTGACGCACGATTTTGCGGTGCAGGAGGCGCAGAAGGAAGAAAGTGTAACGGTCTGGTATAAGAAGTTGGCAGATGTATGCAAGCAGGGAGGAGGACTGCTTGCTATAACTGAGAGCGAGGGCAGAGAGAGCAAGGATGCAAGAGAGAAGTATGTTTTCGAGAGCATATATCGCGTTCTGAAACAGGGCGGGTGTTTGGAGGAGCTGAAGAATCTATTTTTGAAAGCGCGATGGGTGAAGGCAGTGATACAGAGAGGAAGTGTGTGGCAATACGAGGAAGCTGTAAAGGATCTAAATATCTTCTTGAGGAACACGGGAGGAAGCGAGAGCCTTTTAAGGGATACCGGAGAAGAAGATTCGGTGTCTGCGATGGAATTGATGATGAGAGCTGCACGACTGAGTGTACCTTTTTGTGGTGAAGGCAGTGCAGGGATTTACTTTCAACTGTACGGAAGAATCAAGCACAGGGCACCAGAATTAGGTAGTGTGCAAAGGATACTCGAGGAAATCGAGACATACGCACCACGGCCGTGGGTGCGACCTGTGGGTGAGTGTGTAGCGCGAGCCGATGGAAGGTTGGTGGAGCAGATTGTTCTGCCATATTTCGGTTCCAGAGAAATTCAAGTGGGCATGGATTCCAGTGGTGAGGTGTATGGATGTCAGCTGAACGGGTCCGGGGCAGAAGTAACAGTTTTCACGCAATGTGCTGAGAAGGAGACGAAGATGGTTCGATTAGAAGGCGAGCTCGAAACGGAGAGCCAGAGCCCAGGGGACGTTGAAGCAAGAAGTGTAACCTCCGAAGTGACTGGACAAAAACGGAGCATGACGAAAGCTACGTGCGCAACTTTCTGTGAGAGGAAGGGGTATGTTGCTGTGGGATATGAAGACGGGACGTTAAGGCTGTGGAGTACGTCGGAGAAGAAAGTATTGAGAAGTTTCCACGGTCATAGGTCGGAGGTGCGTTGCGTTGCGATGAGTGGGGACGGAAGACGTGTGGTGTCTGGATCTGAGGACGCTAGCGTGCGGGTGTGGGACGTGGAGACAGGAGCACAAGTCGGGGAGGCGTTAGTCGGATACACGGATGTAGTGCGTAGCGTTGCGATGAGTGGGGACGGAAAACGTGTGGTATCTGGATCGTATGACGAGAGCGTGCGAGTGTGGGGCGTGGAGACGGGAGCACAAGTCGGGGAGGCGTTAGTTGGACACACGGATTGGGTGCGTAGCGTTGCGATGAGTGGGGACGGAAGACGTGTGGCATCTGGATCGTTTGACACGAGCGTGCGAGTGTGGGACGTGGAGAGGAGTGCACAAGTCAGGGATGCGTTAGTAGGACACACGGGTATTGTGTATTGCGTTGTGATGAGTGGGGATGGAAGACGTGTGGTATCTGGATCGGCTGACAAGAGGGTGCGGGTGTGGGACGTGGAGACAAGAGCACAAGTCGGGGAGGCGTTAGTTGGACACACGGAGGATGTGTGTACCGTTGCGATGAGTGAGGACGGAAGACGTGTGGCATCTACATCGTTTGACAAGAGCGTGCGGGTGTGGGACGTGGAGACGGGAGCACAAGTCGGGGACGCGTTAGTTGGACACACGCATTGGGTGAGAAGCGTTGCGATGAGTGGGGACGGAAGACGTGTGGTATCTGGATCGGAGGACAAGAGATTGCGAGTGTGGGACGTGGAGAGAGGGATCACACTTTACATCGGGAGGGTAGAGGATTTGGGAGATATCAAGAGTCGGTTCCTGACGACGCCAGACTTGGGTACTGCTTCTCACGCCGGACGAAGATCACAAATATTTTCAAGGGAGGGAGGAATTATTCAAAGGCGAGAGGATGGGTCTGAGGCTGTCTTGGCACAGTTGGACAATCCAAGAGACTTGCAGATAGACCATGATCACGGGGTCGCAGTAGCAAGGGTGGGTCATCTAGTTGCTATCATGAGGCTAGTGGTGTAAATTCGGAAAGCGATGGACGCTTGGTGCCCGAGACATTAGTACTGCGTTGCAACTGTGCGAGGTGGTACTGTAGTGGGGAGGGTTTTTTGTTTCGTTATGAATGCGCTTTCTTGATGGATGTTGCAGTCCATGTATGCGTCAGTATGAAGTATCGACCTGCTTCCCTTTCAACACTCAGTAAACAACTCTAGAGGGATGCAAGCAGACTTGACGTGTAATAAGTGTTCCATGGCAAAGGCTTGTCCTCCACGCAGAGGGACGACTGAGAAACAATCACAGCAGCGTCAAGTATTCGGACAGAAGCGACAGAGGCGCCACCTCGTTCCCTCCCGGCACGCAGAAGATATTGTGACCCAATGACCCACGTGGCACCCTGCCATCAGATGCGTCAGTCGCGTGCGAGAAAAGGTGTGTTGATTAGAGCAAGCGTTACCGACCGGCTCAAGGCAGGGCCGCGAGTCTCAAAGTTGAGAGGATATTGATACACGTGCACAGGTCGCACAGGTGCACACGTGTGAAAAGAAAAAAGGCAAACGAGACCATAAAATTCAAGTTTACCATAAACTTGGGCTTCTATGTACCTTTCCCTGGGAGAGTAATTTGGAGTGCGAGGGTGATTTGGAGTATTGATTTACGCTAAAAAAAGCGGGAGACATTATAACTGTACTCGCAACCATGTCCAATTTCCAATTCAGGGCCGTTCCTAACTCGCAGAGTCGCGATCAGGAGAATAGGTCCTGCGCGGTCATCCGCTCCGAGACGTTCTGGCCCTGGCCCCGTCTCATTTTTGCCCCTGGTGTTGCGTCCATGACTCAGCTCGCCTGGTATGCCGTGTTGTAGCGCATTTCTATTCGTTTAAATATCATTGGTGCGCCACTGCCAACAATGGACGAAGCATGATGGAATCGCTACGGGAAATACCTGTCACTGTAAGTCCAGTTATGCTTGTGACCACGTCTTTCCAAAACTAGCACGGACGTTTATAGTTTCGCCTAAAATTTCCGCAAACGTTTTGGCAATGGTTTGCCGATTCTTTTCGGTTTTGTGGAAAAGTGGCTCAGTTGGAATTACAGCTAATCGAGCTGTTCACAAATTGCTTACGAATGTTTCTGAGTTTCGCAGAAAAAGTTGCTCAAACTTTCGGCAGCACTTTGGGAACCTTTGAAACTTCAGAAACATTCATCAACCTTTTCAAAGATGCCGGATCGCATTACAGCTCCGATCGAGGGTGGATGGAAATATTCCATCATTGAGGCCTTGCTTGCAGGATCCAACAAGGTCCACCACCGGGACCAATGGGAGTGCCGTTTGAGGCGAATATCAGAAAAATCAATTGTCAACCAGGATTTTACGGAGCCATGAGCCCTGGTAATTGGGACCAAATTTGTATGGCTCTGGGTCACAGACTCTGGTGCCCAGGGCCATTATTGGGACGTATTCACCCGAATGCGACTCTCGCAGTCCATCACAAATTTTTGATTCTCGTTATACTACACGCTTGTAGCCCCACTACGCCCCTCTTCTCAGACTGCACGCTTGTTGTGCAACGGTTTTCTGGAGCATTGCACGTTGTACGGTCGGCTCAAGCGGGACACGAATCTCGATGTACGGCGCGGCGAACGAGGGCGTGAACGCGCGTGCAACGCTGCAGAGGCAAGTAATGGCATCGCATGTCTCTAGAAGCACGGTGGGAGGGCACTTGATGTGCAGGACGGGCGGCGGCGGTGCCATCGCGGCGAGCGATGGGGAGCAAGGTTGGAAAGAAAGTATGTCTGGTACCCTTCGAAGGGTACCAGGTGCGTGGTGAAGGAGGGCAAGGTCCGCATCTGTGTTTCAGAATACGGCCTTACAGAACATTTTGACAGAAACATGAGGAAAATGATTTAAGATAATTATTTTTTCAAATTCACGTCTACAGATCGCACCTACCTTGCCACCTGCTGTCCGCCTGCCTGCAAACCCGTTCGTCTTCGTCGAGGCCGTCTTGCCTTTGCGTTTGAATGCTGCGAAATTCCGCCACCAGGTCTGTGTCAGCAATCAATCCTCGGCCGTCCCTCTGTCATGGTCTCTGGGCGACCCACGCCGTCTCTACCGGGCGAACGGCACCGCCTGGGTTGAGACAGGCTCGCTTCACTTTGCCTGTAGGCAAGCTTTCTACCATGTCCATCCAAGCTCACAGACCGGTCCACGCCGCGGCGGTGTCCGGCAAGTCCAGCTCCACGCTCGGTACATGGTCCGACTTACGGGAACCTTCAGGCGGAATACGTGCCCCCAGCGAAGGGTGCAGTGGACCCTACGCATTAGTGCCGCCCTGTGCGATATACTAGAAAAACAGCACCACTCTGGGGCGGCAGTGACCAGTTAGGTGAACCCAAAACTCCGTTATCAAAGTCTGTTGTTGTTTCTGACCCTCCCTCTCATGCCTAGCCTCCAAAAAGGCCCGTTTCGCAGTCCTCAAGTGCGATAGAGCATTGCTCACATTGCTCACATCGCTCTCCACACTCAGACTCTCCAAAGATCCAAACAACCTTGCCAGAGGAGAGGGAGGTGAAGACGTCGTCTGTGACACGTGGCACGACCCGTGTCTGCCAATCTTGGGCGGCATTAATCCGAGGGAGGCAGTAACAAAAGCGGCACTATTGCGCGTCCCCCCCTGTACTGTACTCGTATCGTCCCACAGCTTGTTGCAATATATACTGGAGTCTCCAGGGGCTTGTCCATCGGTATTATTACAGTACAGTATGATACAGTCTGTATCATACTGTACGCCTCCCTGGAATTCCGTAGAGCTCCCACTGCTGGCGTAGAAGTCTTGTTTGTGCCTCGCGAGAGCAGCCTTACAGGGGGCTCGCGCAGTAGTGCTACTTGCAGTAGTGCCTTCCACGATTTAGTGCTATGCAAAACACCATGGCACGGTTATCATACTGTCAACACGTGCTCATACACGTGTGGCTTCAGTACTGTAGTAGCAGAACTGCAGAGTCGGAGATGCGACGGCCGGATGGTGGCTACTGTCACAGTACTACTGTGCAGGTTTCAGCGTATAAATGTAGTGTGGCGGAGGGCTCTTTTCATACCCTTGGGTATATGTAAGGCGAAGAAGGCTTTCATAGCCACAAGAGAGACATCCAAAAATGCAGCTGCTAAGCAGGCTGTTATTAACGACTTCTTGTCCAAGAAATGAAATAAAGTGAGCTCTGCGTTGTTCCCTATACACACGACTCATATTAGAGTATTTACGCAATCAAAATATGGTGAATGATTTCGTTTTTCTCTCATTACCTGTCCACGTGTGAAAGCCAATTGCAAAACTCACCAATGAAGCCTGGCGAACAATCGTAAAATATGGTTCGTTTGTGAAGTCGTTTCACAAACACAGCTAGCGGGAAACCAATTGCAAGCACATCAAAACCAGCACACGCCAAAAAACACATCAGCATCTGCTCCCCTCGCGCCATGGCTACCGTTGTTTCCCCTAAAGACGTTCCAGGCACGCCCGAGAAGTCACCAGGAGGGACGCCTGTTTCCACCCCTACAGACATTCGTCGTCGAGAGTCCAAGCCGGGTCGCAAATCCAAATTTACGGGCACAGAAGATCTAATTATCGCGCAAGAAGTCTTCGCCTCCTAGGCACATGTAACCCTGCATAGAAAGACGCTCTCCCGCTTCGAGACCTCGGCTCTGAAAGCCAACGCAAACCCAAATTTCGCGCACAAAGTCACTGGAAAACATATTCAAGACAGATTCAAGAAGCTGCTCGACCAGTACGCCAAGCGCAATGGGCAAGAAAGTGTTTGTTCTGGTGTTGGAGGTGAGATAGGGGAGCTCGAAGAACTATTGCGGGACAATCTAGAAGCAAAGAGGGACCTTGGGGCCCGAAAGGATGGATATATGAAGGAACGTGCTGATCAGGAGCGCCAGAAGATCGCTGCAGGACAGAATTTAGTGCTAAATCCACTGCGTGGTAAAAAATACGTCAACAGAAGATGAGTTAGGACGAGGAGAGCCCTTCGAAAAGACGACGCTTGGCTGTGGGTGATGGCATGCAATCGGTAGGCACTTCGCGAATCAGAAGCGGCCAAGTTCGACATGCCGACACACTTGCTTCTTGCGATCATTGCAGCTGCTGTGTAGTGTGACCAGTAAACCGGCTAACATGAAGTTTGATGACAGGGCGGAGCTTGGGTCTGAGTTCTTTTTCTTGAAGATCGAGGGTAGCAGGGAAGTCCACTGTAATAATATGGATCCTTCCGGTTCGGTTTTTACCCCGTCACGGAGGGGGTGTCCACGGCAGCGGTAAAATTACAACACCACCAACCTCTCTTTGAGGGCGGCGGTTATGACTCCGGTAAACGGACGAGTGGAATTGCGACCCCGGAGGGGATAGGGCTCAATGGGCATACGCTTCCACCAGGCGGTGGAACGACCAAACTGGGGAGCGTGTGCTTCCAGCCCTCAAGAATAACCCGTGCGGGACGATCTGCCTCTTTCTCCTAAGTTCTCGCCCCGGGGGTCGCTACCCCCTTTTTACTCTGGGAGCGTACTGCCTCGGCCCCTAAGTACGTCGACCTCCGGCGACCGGGCAGTACAGTAGTGATCCACTTCTACTTTGGATCACTACAGTGGAGTACCTCTACTGTACTCCACCGGGGAGTAATCTGCACAGCAGCACACGTGGCTGGGCTCCTGCCACCTGTACTCGCAGGCAGAGCGCGCACCACGTGTGCTAGCTGGGACTCCCCCGGCTGACACTCCCATCACACTAATTTCTACGCCCCTACAGTAGGAACTACTAGTCTACTGTACCCGATCGGGACGTTATACGTACGGCGGTACACGTGGCCATTCCGCCGCCACCTGTCACCCGTGGCGGTACGTGCACCCCGTGTACAAGCTGAATTACCCCCCTGCCTTTCCAATATCGTCTGATCACCCCTACGGGATCTCCCTCCGGGTCGTTACGTTTACCGACACCGGTCGGTACCCGTTCTCCCACATCCACCATGCGATGCGCCAGCAAACGGCCTGGGGGTTGTGGTACTTTTGTCGTCCAAGGGACATGGCGGTTTGACGAGCTGTGGGTTGGGCTGCAAAATTAAGATTCGTAATAATACTCATGTGATGGTGCTTGATGCTTGGCGTAAACACTTCTCGGTATATCTTCAATTTGTGAAATTCAGAAATGCCAATATTACCTATCATACCTCTATTTGTCACAATCATTTGTGAAATTCTTGCTGCGTAAACCTTAAATTATTAAAGGCCTTTAACGATGGTTTGGAAATCTTGTGCTGCCAGTACATGATTTGTGTTTGGGCCCTTTATGTATAGTTCCATTCACGCAATAGTGCCATATGTCGAGGTCTGTGCTGCTATAGCACTATATCGTGGGACCCTCTGTACTGAACTCACGATGTCATGTGCCATCACCGCAGCAACAATCGGCACAACCGCCCTCTTCTTCGACGAATGTAGAAAATCGCCCCAAAATTCACTGTTGATGTCAACATCAACCGTCCACTTGCCCTAAAACAGCTGTGGCCCACAATACTGCATTTTTCTGATGATCGACAATGACGGTCCTTTTTCACTGTTTTACTGTGTGTGTTTGCCGTCGGGGGCTTATATATTGCACAGCTGTCTGATAAGACAGGCTGTCGTAGTCAGTCCGTCATTTTCGCAACACCAAGCACGGGTGGAAGCAAACCTTTCCCGGACCCCTCTGCGAGAAGACCAGGAACGACTAACGACGACTAACAACGACTGACAACGACAAGAGAAAAAGAGATTCCGAGAGAGAGAGAGATAGAGAGAAGAGCAAGCGCCGCTTTGCCACCGCTGCGTATTCAAATCCGAATAACACCCCCCATTCCGAAACACCATGGCTGATCCGTACAGCATCTTGGGCCTCACCGGCCCAGCTGCGCAAGTCGTTCGCCTCATCGCAAGTCTCATCGAATGACACAAAGCCTGCAAGGAAAACAAAACGCTCTCTACCAAATTGCGCTCCGCATCGGTCAACGCGCGGCTCCAATATCCGATCGGTCGGGTACCGCCATCGGGTTGCTCCTGTAGATGGGCGCAACACACTTGGTGTCCGCACGCGTCGGTGTCCAGCGTATATTTCCGTCCGTAGCGGGGCAGCGCAAGGATTGGCGGCGACACGAGGCGCCGCTTCAATTCCTCAAACGCCGCGTATTCCGCATCGGTTAAGATCTCGAACTCGTAGGGCTGATTCTTGCCGGTCTTCTTATTCAGCGGCGCGGCGATCTTCGCGAATCCTTTCACAAATCGTCGGTAAACGTTGCACATCCCGAGAAAGGATCGCAGTTCCGTTTGGTTCGTAGGCGCGCGCGCGCGCTCGATCGCGATGGCTTTGCGTCGCTCCACCTCCAACCGTCCCGGACGAATGACGTGCCCGAGATAGGTTACAGAGGTGTCGAAAAACGCGCACTTCACCAATTTTAGCGACAGGCCCGCAGTATTTAGGAGCCGAAGTACCTCGCGCACGAGCGCCATATGTTCCGTAACGATTCGCGAGTAGACGATGACGTCATCGAGGTAGACCAGCGCGGTCTCCCATTTTACGCGGGACAGGATGATGTCGCCCGTTGAAATGTCGCGGGCGCGTTTTTGAGACCGAACGGCATGCGTACAAAGCGATAGAGGCCCGAATGCGACGCGAACGTAGTTTTATCGCGGTCCTCCTCGGCGAACTCCACCTGCCAATACCCGCTATTACAGTCTAGCGTGGTAAAGACAGTGGCATCGCCGAGCGAGTCGATACATTCGTCCATGCGCGGTAGTGGGTAGGAGTCGCGAACCATAACGGCGTTTAGCTTGCGATAGTCCACGCAGAACCGCATGGTCCTGTCCTTTTTAGGGACGAAGACCACGGGGCTCGCCCACTCGGCCGATGTCGGTTCGATGACTCCCGCGCGCAGCATGCGGTCGATTTCCTTCTTCTCCTTCTCGCGCGCGATGGGTCCGGCTCGGTAGGGTGCTTGGTAGATCGGCTTCGCACCGGGCTTCAGCTCGATGCCATGCTTCGTAGCGTCGATCTTACCCAAGTGGCCGGACCACATGTCCTTGAACTCGGACAGCATGTCCATAATTTCCGACCGGACGGTACTGTCTTCTCCACCAATATGGACGTCTTCTTCCCACGAGCGGGTCTTCTCCGCGTCCGTATCGGTCCGCTCATCCGCGTTAGCGGGATTTCCACTGTGGGCGTCGTCCGTTTCCTGTTCTTCGCGTCGCGCGCCTCCTCCCGTAGCGGTGGTGGATTTAATTCTGCCATCGTCCGTAACGGTCCTTCTCGTCGCGGACATTCCCCCGCGGGTGAGGAATTAATCCTGCCTTCCTCCGTAGCGGATTCTTTGCGACGCGCGTATCCTTCCGTAGCGGTGGAGGATTGTCTTCTGCTATCGTCCGTAACTGGTTGTTCGCGTCGCGCCTGTTCCTCTGTAGCGGTCAAGGAATTATTTTTGTTCCTTCCCCCTTCCTTAGCGTCGGCCTCTCCGGGGACCGACACGCCAAGTGTCAGGATGTGTGTGGGGGATGGCAACGCGAGACCAACAACGGTATGCTTGGGGACGTGGGCCGCGCGGTTTCCGAAGTTGCTAACAAGCACCGTAAACGGCTCGCCCGGGAAGAGGTCCATGACCCCCTGGGCCATCAGGCATAAATTCTTATGCGCCGTTTCGGGGTGGTTTTGCAGGAAGCAAAGCCCCCCAATCGATGTTGCGACGCGTACCATCGCTTGGGTCATCGGGGGTATCGTGACCCCCTTGACCACGCGAATTTTCCGTGACGGTACGTTCGTCGGGAACTGCGCGCGCTTCCGGTCGGCCGAATTTCCCTCCTGTGGGAGCTGCTGCGACGGTCCCCTCGAAGTCATCTTGCGGTCGTGCCTCGAGGGAATGACTCCCGTCAGCGCTACGGACGCATGATGGAACAGCACCTCCCTCTGCGGTGGGAGGATCGCCTTCACGTGGCGATCCAGGAACGTGGTTCCGAGGATACAGTCCACCGCAAGGTTGGTGACGACCAAGAACGGTACGCGCGCGACGAACTCACCAATCCGGACGTACAGCTTGAGCTCGCCGAGGGCCTTCATCGACCTATTCGAAGCGTCGATGAGCGGCGGGCTCCGCGCAGACTGGATCGCAGCGCGCCACGGTTCTGCCACACAGCGTAGGTGGATTAGATTCGGGCCGGCGCCTGAATCTAGAACCGGCGTGATGGCGCTCATCATCGCGCGTCGTTGTCCGACCGTTGCGGTGACCTTATAATTTTGCTTCTTGAAGGAGCAAATTGCCGCTTCGTCCGTTCGGCTCTGCGATTGCGCGCGTACCGAAGCAGTAGACGGGGTGCCTTGTTTATTGAGGCTTGGCACGGGAAGGATCGTCGACGCCTCTACGCGTCCTCCCCGACTTCCCCCGTCAACCCAAGGTCCTCGGGCCCTTCGTCCGTCAGCGGTAACGCGGGTTCTTCCGATTGGACGGTCTCGCGCGGCTCGACCACGTTGATGCGCGTGGGAGCCTGCGCACGCGAATTTCGCCACGCGGTCGGCGGTTGACGCTCGAACGGTGAACCTGGGCGGAGACCTTGACGGATCCGAAGCTTTTGATAATTGGCCTCGCGGGCCTGCAAAAGCTTCGAACGCAGCGCGCTATCTGCCATCACAGGACATTGCTCCTGTCGGTGGGTCAGGTCCAGACAGAACCGGCACGGCGGGGGTCCAGGTAATCCTTGGTTGAAGAACCGGACCCGCTGGTTCTGTACTGGCCTTCCGTACGGATGTGCGCGCGCGTCACCGTGTTGGGCGGGCGCCATCGGCGCGCCCGCCGGGGACGAGGCAGGTGACAGATGATAGCTAGTCGGCGGCGAGCTAAGCGAGCTCGGCGTCACCGACTGGTCCGTCACCGCCAGTATCTCCGTTTCGATTCCGCGCGCTGTCGGGAGTTCAGATAGAGACTCGACCGACAGCACGGGCCTTGTCCGCGCGTTGCTCGTGAATCTTCTCACCGAGTCGGACGGTGCTTGAGGCGATGCCAACGAGGTCGCCTGTCTTCGAGCCGAGCGGGGCGTCTCGCCTATCGCTTGCGCGTAGCGTGCCACCGCTTGGTAGTCCACGCCCGGATGCGTCGCGAGATAATTCCGCACCTGCGCGCACGTCGCTGACAGAAGTCCCTCAACGAAAAGGGACTTCAAGCGCCTGTCCGAAAATACGGTTCCGCAGCGCAACGCCTTGTCCCACAACTGGTTACTGTACACCTCCTCCGTCATATTAGAGCTCTGACGGAAGGAGGTGACATCACCGACCGCTTCGGAAATAACTTCGTCCGTCGCGTACGTGCGTAATAAAAAGTTAACAACTTCCGCGTAGGTTTCGAGCATATCGCGCTGCTCCGCATCCACCGCCATGGTGTTTCCGTGTAGCCTGGACTGGAGCAAGGCGTGAGCCTGCCCAGTCAAATAGAACTGGAAGCACCATACGGCCGCGCCTTCGCTGACCCCATTGTGGTCGCAGGCCATCTTGAAGCGCGCGAGAAACCCTAGCACCGCGATTGGATCTTGACCACTGAACGTGTGGGTTTTCAGCTGGACGTCCAACTTCTTTCGATATCGGTTAGCTCGCCGCGCGGTACTCGCGTCGTAGAGCGCGCTGCGATTTTCCAGCCTATACGTGCGGTAGTCGACGGCCTTGGTGAACAGGTCGTTCAGGGGCCTGATCACCGGCAACCGATTCGGATCCCGCTTCGGGGCAGACTGGCGGTCTCTGCCCCTGTGATGGCGGTCTTCTTCTCCGCCGGGGCTACTGTAGCCCTCCGGATCAGAGTCTTCTCGCCGGAACCGACGTCGGTCGCGCGCATTGCGGCCTCTGCGGTCGCTTCTGCGCGATCCGTCCGACTCGGTGTCCTCGTTGTAGTATAATCACCCCCAACGACGAGGGGGGTGAGTACTGACAATTCGGAAAGACCCCGATCGGCGGGAATACAGAAGCACAGCCCACCCACGGTACCGAGCACGGGCTCGAGGTAGCGGTGGTAGAGCGGGATCGGGGAGGACGCGCGCACGCGCGAGCGGTTCTACGCCTCGACGCCCCGGAGCGGTACTGGGTGACGATCCAGTACCGACGGGCGGAGGCGGAGCCGGCTCGTGGGCGTGCTACGCGCGTCCTCAACCCGCGCGCGGTGCTACTCCTAGGTAAAACGGACGGAAGTACCTAAAAGTAAGCGAGCGGACCAAGGTGGAGGATGCTTCACAAGTCCCTCCTTGTCGTCCTCCACCGCCAGCGGTCCGCTCATATTTAATGTACATTGTAGTCTATCATAACTCTACAGTAGTGCCGGTCTACCGACACTGTAACGCTGTCAGCCGGCGGGGATGACATTCCACGTGTAGTACGCGTCCCGTACACGCGGAGGACTCGTGTGTGCGCGCATGGCTGTAAGGCTCGTCGCCTTACTGTCCCTGATCCGATCCTAATCTAATTTCCGTTTGGGGTTATACCACACTCGTCATCTGAGGGGTATCCACCTCCTCCGGCATCGCGGTATCGCGTGTAGCGTCCTTCGCGGTTATCATCGGAGGGGTAACCGACCCCTCCGGCATCGCGGTATCGCGCGTAGCGCCCGTTGCGGTTCTTGCGCGTCGCCCTGTGGCGACGTCTTGTGTCTTCTTCCTCAGAGGGGTTTTCTGTACCCTCCGAGGTGTAGCCTTGGGCGCCGGGTGCGCTTCTTCTGCTCGACCGATACGGCTGTCGCTTTTCTGTCGCGAAGCGCCCCAGGCGGTTTTCTGTCCCGCGGGGCCAGCCGTATCGGTGAGTACGGGAGGGCCATTGTCTGTGGGCCCTCCTGCAGCACCATAAATTGGTAGGAGGTAAATGGTCTTACCCTCCGGGTGAGGGGCCATTGTACCGATCCCGGGTGCGGCGCCGATCGGTTCAGCGTGCGTTAGCGTAGAATCCAGAGCGGTTGAGTCGCGCTGCGCGCGTGCGTCGACTCCTGCTCCGGCGAAGGTCGTGGCCAGACGATTGGCCACGGCGGAGCTGATCGCTCCCTTTAGAGCCGTACCGGACGGGGATTCTTCATCTACAGTGGTGAGCGCGGTCACCACCTCACATTGGACTTGAGCGGGTAGAAGTTCGTCCAAAAGCGGTGGTATCGCGCTGCGTACGTGCGCGTCCACGAGCCCGGGTACCGTTCGGTCGAGGCATACGCGCGCTACCTGGGGGAGTTCCGTAGCGAGGAACTCCTCGACCCAGGCCTGGATGCGCGGCTGAATCGCGTCGACCATCCATTGGACGCGATTCTCAGTGCCTGCCGACACGGCCGGCGTAACATCCGATGCGGACGCTCGCGTGCGGCCCGGTCGCGGTGGCGGTCGCAGCAGGGCTTCCGGGTTCTCCATCCGGGGGCGCGGTGCGCCACTGCCACTGCGGGTGCTCAGACACCCGGAGGCGGAGTCTCCCCCTTGATCGGGTCGGTTCATCGTCGAATACGCTTCGCAATCGACGCAGTGATTTCTCAACCTTTTCCGTCCGTACGGTTCTGCGCGCGATCGAGCGACTACGCGTGCGGCTCAACCTCAAGAGTTATCCCCTCCACAAGAGTACCAAAATGTGGGATAACTCCTCTCCGCCCTGGGTTGGGTGAGAGGCGGAGGCTATAGCGAGGGAGCACGCGGCGCGGACGCGATGCGCTAATTGAACCGATCGGACGAGCTCGCGAAAAGGGAGTGGCTCACTGGCCGGTTATGCGCAGTCGCCCCGTGGTGCGTGAACGGGAGCGACCGGTAACGGGTTAGAAGCCAGCGCGCGCGATAGACAACCGAAACGGACGTATGTAGGCGCGAAGGGACGAGGGCGAGCTTGCCCAAGTTTACCGGTAGGGACGGGTGTCAGGCCTTAACCCCTCAGAGGGACGCCTCGGACACCTGTCCCAGTACAGTAGTACAGTACCTGCCGCCTAGTGCGTGCCGGGTACTGTACACAATTAAAAAACTAGCGCCATAATTACTACTACCGCGCGGACGCTGCAGCTACACGTGTGCACTACTGTACACGCGTGTTGCTTGCAGACTACTGCACGGACGACACGTGTGCTATCGCGCACACGTAACACGCGTAGACTACCGCACGGACGACACGTGTGCTACTGTACACGTGCGCCACGCCACGGACAGTTGGTCAACGCGTGCGCTCCCTACACGTGGGCACACCCGCCCACGTGTGCACCGTGCACGGCCGCACGGTTAATAACCTCCCCGCGCGCACACCGGTCGTTATACTACACGACGCGGTGACTAAAAAATCGTCCATGCCGACAGTGACGAGAGCGTGCTGTTGGCCTTGACGCTGGTTAACAGGCAGGGGTCACTGTCGCATTGGAAGTGGCCGTGCGATTTAAGGTGTTTTTGCAGTCCGGATGTGTAGCGATGTCCTGCTGAACGGCCTCCGTAGAGGTTGCCGAGAAGCTGTCCCCCTTGGTGGGCATGTTTCATTGAGCCGTCAAATCGTGGGTGCTGGCGAACGTAGACGGGGAACTCATGGAGGTATGCTGCGGTGATGTCCATGTATTGTACGGGCCATTGGTTTGCTGCTGCGATTGCGAGTAAGGTGCGTACTGATGTCTTTTCGGCCATGAATGTGGATGTTTTCTTTGGATCGAAGTGCTGTCCTGCCTTCATGCGGTCGCCTCGTATGGAGCAACGGGCTTTGAGTCTGGCGATTTTGCCTTCCTGTGTGCGCTTGTACCAGTATGTCATTGTTAATGAGATGAGCGTCTCATCGGCGGCACTTTTGTCGCTGGGATCCATTTGATAGTGCGCTGTTTGTCTAGAGTTTCTAACTCGTTGTTGTGTGCTGCTGCCCATTGTTGGGCATCAGGGTATTGGCGCGGTGCGTGTACGTGCCGGGGTGCAGTTGTGGTGGCGTCGACTGTGCTGGGCGGTGCGTTGTGTCGTGGTGGTGTGCGCGTTCTCTGACGCGTTTTGTGCCGAGAGGGTGTGACTTTGAATGCTTTTTTGGACGTGTGCTTGGGGTCCTGGTGCCTGGCGTATGGTCTGAAGTCGATCGCCCTGATGATGCGGTATCGGGGGTTGCGTTTGGTGAGGGTCATGACGTGGGTTTCCGATATGGGATACATATATCTTGCGGGTTCGCTGCGCCCTTGTAGTTTTGTTTTGTGTGCGTGTATGGGGGCGGTGCCGATTTGCCGGAATGCAAAGATGCGGGTCATGTGGGCTTGGCGTCCGTGCTAGAGTGTTCATGGACTTTGTTCTGTGGCGCTGTGCCGCATGATGTTGTATTTGAAGGCTACATCTCGTACGGCATCTTCCCAGAATTATGGTGGGAGGGCTGCGTGATGTAATGCGGCGCGCGCATTTGTGAAGAGCGTCTTATTGATCCGCTCCGCTATTGAGTTCTCTTGCAGTTGATGGGGCGTGTTTGTGATGTGCTGTATGCCGTGCGCACTGTACGTGGCCTTGGCATGTGACGATGTAAATTCCTTGGCGTTGTCCGTTCTGTATGCGAGAGGGAGTTTGTTTTGGGTGGCGAGTGTTTTGAATAGTTGTGGAATTATTGTGTTGACTTCCTGTCGGCGTCGTAGGTAGTATGTGACGAGATACCGGCTCGCTGTGTCGATGCATGTGAAGATGTGTACGTTACCATGGGTCAAGGGTGCGGAGATTGGGCGGCAGGTGTGCGAGCTGAGCTGTTGTGCTATCTGCTGAGAGTGGTGTGCGAGCTGGTGTGGTTGGTGTTGTTGCCTAGCGTGGGCACACGAGGAGCAACTGATGGGGGGAGGCGCGCCTTGGAGGCTTTGCGGGAGGTTGGGAATGGTTCCTTCTTTTGCCATGCACTGTAGCGCTTTGGGGGGCGCGTGGTTGAGTGCTAGATGCTAGTCATACGCTTTGGCTGTGGTGTGCGTGATTTGTTTGGGTGTGTAGGGGTTTGCCGTATGGAAGTGTTGTATGTTGGGCGCTCGTCTTTTTGCTGTGCTCGTGTTGGGGAGTAGGCGGGGGTTTGTTGTGTTGGCGTTGGTGGTGGTAGGGTTTGTGGTGTTGCGCGGTGTTGGGGGTGCGTGCGTGCGTGCGTGGGGGTGCTTGGATGGTGCTCGGGGTCGTGTGCGGGCTCCTTTAGTTGTGTGTGCTTTGGTTCTTTGGCGGGGGGTCCAGGCGTATGCCTGGAGGATGTTGTGCCAGGGGGCTGTGCCGATTACTGTGTTGTCACGGTCTCGTATGCATGCGTGTTGGTGGTTGAACGTGACCGTGCAGTTTAGTGCCGTGAGAGAGTGTACGGATACTAGCTTATAAGGAATTTGGGGGCTGTGAACAGCTTGTAGGCGTATGCGGTGACCTCTATTCGTATAAGTCTGTATTGTTCCGGCATGCGTGCATTGTGTGGAGTGGTTAGTGGCTGTGATCGATTTGGTGGGGTGAGGTAGGCGCATCATGGGTGGGAACGGTCGGGAGTTGTGGGTGGGGTGTGCGGCGGAGTCTAGTATGAACATACCTGTAGTATAACCCCCCCTTGGGGCTTTTTAGGTAAATTAGATCAACAGCGGGATTTAGTGCTGAAGAGCCCGATGCTCTACAGTACTACTACGCGTGGCCACATGTACCCCTCGTGTACAGGGCGCAAGCGTATACACGCGTACACATGCACAAGCGGGACGGGAGCGCGCGCACACACGTGTACTTTCAACCACGATGGCTGACAGTATTACAGTCCGGTCCGATCTGTACTACAGTGGTCCACTACAGTACTTCGGTACTGTAGTGTTATAGATTGTTTTGTATATTAAATATGGAACGAACCGGCGGCGGTGGAGGAGGACAAGCACGGACTTGTCACCCACCGACCGTCAAGGTCCGACTTCCCGCTTATTCTAAGGTATCGCTCGCTAACTACCTTAGAACGGCACCGAGCACGGGTTGAGGACGCGTGTGGTACGCCCACAAGCCGGCTACGCCTCCGCCCGTCGGTACTGGATCGTTACCCAGTACCGCGCCGGGGCATCGAGGCGTCGAACCGCTCGCGCGTACCGGCGACCTTCCCGTTCCTGCTCTACCACGCTGCCGTCCGTTGCCCGGTGCCGTTAGCTGGTGTCCCGCTTCACCCCCGTCTTCTCGATCGACAAGGGTCTCGGTCGAACTGTGCATACACCCCTATCGCTGGGGGTGTTTATGCTACAATACCCTCTGCGGCGTATGTTTCGTTGTCGTCCGATTCGGTGTCGTCGGCTTCCTGGTCGGGTTGTGTCTGGAAAGGAGGGGTTCCTGTATGACTCGGGCTTTGGGAAACGCTTTCTTGCACGAGGCCTTCTGGTGTGGCGGGTGTATTGGATCGCGGCACTCCGTGTCGGAGTCCGGACATCTTTGGAGATGTGGTGTCGACAGGCGTTGGGGTGGTATGCCGTGGGGTGTCGTGTGATGTGCCGGGGTACACGTTGTCTCGGTGTGCGGTTGTATTCGGGGTGTTGTGGTGTTGTTGTTTGCCAAGAGTTGCTTGTTTGGATAGCGAGACGATAGTTTTCGATGCTGTCGTACTTGTGCACGAAGTCTTTGATGCTCTTCGGTTGGAGGGAGAGCAGCTGGAGACCTATGTCTGCTGTGGTGGGGTTCTTTTTCAGGCCGTCTATCATGTAGTCCACTGTGGTGGAAAGGTTGGCTATGTCGGGGAACCGGGCGGCGATCATTTGTGCTCGGATAGTTTCGTGGCGTTTGACGTAGTCTTATACAGTCGGACCTTCCTCGATTTGACATTGCTCGGCCAGTTGCTTGAGATAAATGTGGTCGCTGGCATTTGTGGTGTCGAGGTGAACTGTGAGCTTTTGCAGGATGTCGTACTGGGTGGGTTGCTCGTCGGGCATTAGTAACAGGTTGAGGATGTCTGCGGGGATAGGCGCGATCATCTTGCCGATAAGCTCGTGTTTCGCTATCGTGTGTGTGTGTGTAGGTCTTGATCATTGTCGGGGGTGGGCGGGCCTTCGAGGTGGTCAATGGCATCGTGTGCGTATGCGGCTGATCGGAGCGCGATGGGCCAGGGACCGTGATTCGACGGTTCGAGTTTGGGGATGTCACGGCGGTCCATGATTGTGGGATTGGAGTGGTCGCGTGGGTGTTGCGGTGGGATGTAGAGGAGGTCTGCGGGAGGCAGTGTGGGGGGATTGATGAGGATTCGGGACGGGGCTGCCTTGTGTTGAGCATTTCCGTTCCGGCTTGGGTTTGCACTGGGGGTTGGCTGCGGCGGGTGCGTGCCGATCCTGGGTGCTTGGGGTAAGCGCGATCCAGTTTGTTATTCGATGTTCGGTGTGTTGAACAGTGAAGTGAAGCGGGCCATAACCTGATGAACGTAATCCTCATGGTTCTGTCTTTACTCGTCGTCGCCGTCTCGTGGGTCCAAGTACCGCGTGTGACAGACTGTAATGCGGACAGTCTGTCCTTGCGGTCCGTCAGCCCCCGAGACATTTTTAATGCATTGCAACTGTGCGCGGTGGTATTGGGGAGGGTTTTTGTTTTGTTATGAAGGCCTGAGAAGCTTGCTTGATGGACGTTGCAGTCTATGTATGTGTATTTATGAAGTAACGACCTGCTTCCCCTTCATCACTCAGTAAACAGCTATCTAGAGGGATGCAAGCGGACCTGACGTATAAGAAATATTCTATCGCGAAATCTTGTCCTCCACACAGACAGAGGACTACAAAACGATCACAGAGGCGTCAAGCATTCGGACAGAATGATCCAATAACCCACGTGGGTTTGGTGCCGACGGATTCAACATGGAGGTTAATTGACGAATGAAGGGATATCGCTGTCTCTCAGCAGTCAAGTGAGCTCTCGTGCTCACTATAATATCTTGAGCAATGATATCTTGAGCAATAAGGTGCAGGCCCCCGGCCATCAGATGCGTCAGGCATCTGCCTAGCGTGCGAGTGAAAGATGTAGAGGCAACGGTACCCTTCGGTAGTTGTATTAGTGAATCGAGGCAGTGTTCTGAAGGGTTGTAGACCGGCTGAAGGCGGGGCGCGAGTCTCAATGTTAAGAGGCGATTGGTACACGTGCACAAGTCGACACGTGTGAGAAGAATAATGGCAAACGAGGCCAACTTTTTTCTTCAATTTTACCGTTAATTTCAATTTTACCAAACTTGAGATTCTATAACGTTTTCCGTAAAGTCACGAAAACGCGTGTTTTGGGCCAATACTTTTGGCAGCGAGTTTGCTCGGATTTTCTCAACGCAAATATTTCAAACAACGCGTTTGGCGAAACTCACAGCATACCGAAAACTCGGGGCATGTGAGTTTTCCACGACTTTCACATCCGCCTCATCACAGCAGTCCCGGATCGACCCGTCGTGAAGAAAAACGAAGTGGGTCTTCCGTTCTTTTCATCAGCACAAACGAGTCCCAGACTGCACGGGTTCGTAGCGATATGCGTCATGGAAGCCCCTATCGCTTCATCTGCGCAGAGTCCACCAATGGATCAAAGCGCGACAGGATCTGCCACAGATGCCGCCGAAGCAACCGCGAAAGATAGACAAGTAGAAGATTCTAAAAGGCGGTCCTCTCCAAACACACCGCCCGTTCGACTGAGAAACTTTCTATGCTTGTGGCGAGCTATAATATTCGCTTCATATTCGCTTCAGCGAGTATTCGCGCAGTTGCACGTGATCCGTCGGGCGGCACAACGATGTACTTGTACCGGACTTGCGTTTGTTGCGGGCACCGCCTCCCTCGCCCGCCGCCACGCCCTACCACACCGCCGGCGCCTCCCTTGCCGCCAGCAGAAGCTCGAACTCCTGCGAGAACGGGTACATCGCGCCTAGCCCGCGGCGACAGCATCACGTCCAGCTCCTCGAGCATGCCCCCGCCCTCCATCCCGCCGCTGCTGTTGCCGCCGCTCATCCTCGCGCGCTGCCGATGCTGGGGAAGGGGGGGGAATGAGCAAACTTCGGCGCCCGCGATATCGATTTCGTCGCGCGCGCCGCGCGTGCGCACGCACACGGGAGAAGGCACGGCTCGTCGGAGTGAGGGCGCGCGCAACGGCGGCGGCGGAGCGCATTCGGACGCGCGCGCCTCGGGCGTGCGGGGCGGTGGGTGGGGATGCGCGCATCACCGCGCACGGGCAGGATGCAGGGCTGCGAAACGCAGGGCGGCGTGGTGCTGGTGCCGCGGGTCGCGCGTGGTTCAAATGAGGAAGCGTTTGCGGGCGGAGATGCTGCCATGCTACATGCAGCTCAGAGGACGCAGGGCCGAAGCGCGCGGCCCTGGCGCGGGCGCGGGGACAGCGCATCCCGATTGGGCGGCGTGCTGGGCGATCCGCGCTACCCGCCGCCCGCACCTCAGCAACTGCAAACAATCGTGCTCCGGGTGGGGCGCGACGACGTGGGCACGTGGAGAGAGGCGCGGTTGGGCGCCACGGACGGGGGCCCGGGTAAGCTGGAGTGCGTCTTGTATCTGCAGCAGTCGCGCGGGGAGGCCGCGCCGGCAACAGGTGGCCGCGCGCGCGTGTTGATCGCGCACCCCCGCCGGGCGGCCGCACACCCGCCACGACGTCATGAGGCACGTTGCAAACCTGATCCGGATCCCGGTCCGGATCTTAATCCCGATCACTTGCGGCGCCCGGCGGCGCGTGCGGGCGGCGCAGCGCTCGCCCCCCGCTCCACCGCAGCAACGAGGCGACAGTTGCGGGGCATGGCAGTGTAAGGCGGCGGGCGGTCGCGGGAGACGCGCGGGCAGGAAGGCGCTGAAGGGCGGTGAGGGAATGCGGAGCGGAGGGCGGGGGATGACGGAAGGCGGCGTGACGTAAGCGGGGTGCCACAGGAGGTGGCACTGTGTGTATGCACAACACATAACGTATGTACGATGCTCAGACGGGTGCAGTGCATACAGATCTGTATGTATGCACAACGCATAACGTATGTACGATGCTAAGACGGTGCAGTGCATGCATAGTATGCACTGCATACAGCGTTCCCCTTTTGTAGTGCACGCGGCCGGGGCATTTGAAAGGCAGCAATGCGGCATTTGGTCACAGGACCAAGGACGCCAACAATTCAACAATTTCGTTATTTCTCCGCCCCCCCCGCTCTCACACGTGTAATCCATTGCCCCCCTGACGTCACCACCGCCCAATCACACCCTTCGCTCCCCATCTTGCCACCGAGCCACATCGCTGGCCGAGCTGCCATTCTTCTTCTCTTCCCTGCCCCAACGCCGACCTTAACGCTCTTAACATACCGCTCCTTTATGATGTGTTGGGCAGTTCTCGTGGAGTATGATGTAATCAAAAACATTACGCGTGTCGACAACAAACTGCTGAACAGGCGACACAAGTGAGAAATCGATTCCAGCCATGCTGCGAAATTATAATCGAGAAGCAGGAAAATACTGCTGCAACGGCAGTCCGCACGCAAAGTTGTTGTCGCTTGCCAAAATCGACGGCATAAATATTCTAAGTCGTCCCGCGGTCGAGTGACACCCGACTTGGCATGACGACCGATCGACACACTCACTACTGACA
>NW_005178504.1:312745-344158 GCF_000350225.1 Chondrus crispus | reverse complement strand
CCCCACAACACATCATACCACCTACTATATCCCACATAGATCCATCTCCCTACCCCCCGCCTCCACCTCACCAACCAACTGGTCCTCTCCCTTCAGCCCGCAACGTCTCATCCACCCATGGCTTCCTCCTCCGCCCTGCGCGGCCTGCGCGACGAGCTGGACGTCACCCCGGCCTACACCTTCTCCACCATCCATTTCTCGAACGAGGTCCTGAACGCCGTCGTGGCCTCGCTCATCACCGTCTTCATCCTGGTCAACATCCGCTCCGTCGTCTCCAAGGTCGTCAACCTCACCCGCACCTCCGTCTTCCGCTACTCGTGCTGGCTGCGCGCCTACATCTTCGCCAACTCGGACGACCCGCTCCGCATCCTCTCCTGGCTCTCGCGTCGCTACGTCTACCGCGACCCCTCCTGGCAGCGCTACCCCAACCGCCTGCGCTACTCCCGCCTCGTCCTCCCCCTCCTCGCACGCCTCTTCATCTTCGTCGTCTCCATCGCCTCCGTCGCCGTCACCATCCCGGACGTCCGCCGCATGGTCGGCTGCGTCAACAACGACTACTCCCTCGCCCTCGACCCCGACCGCGCCAACCGCGACGAGGATTCCCTCCCCGTCTTCTGCGTCGACATCCCGCTCAAAACAGACCGCGGCGAGGTCGACTCCACCGCCGCATACTGCTACTGCGTCGAATCCTTCGTCCAGACCCCCACCGACGTCCCGTCCGGCCAGTCCCGCGTCACCATCGTCTCCGACCCCGCCCAGGCCACCATCCGCACCGAGGTCGCAAACCCCGTCGAGATGTCCTCGTACACCTTCTACCTCGAGTAGCGTGGCTCGGACGCCTCCCAGTTCGGCGACACCTTCCGCTCCTCGCTCCACAACACCCTCGACCGAGAAGTCCACGCCAAACTCCTCCACGACTTGTTTGTCCAGCCCGCCCCCGGCGCAACCACCGCCGATTGCTCCCCCAGCATCCCCCCTGCCAAAGTCAATGACACCACCTTCCAGTTCTCCGTCGGCTGCACCCTCGCCACCACCGTCGACGAGGTCGGCAGGATCGAGCGGTACACGCGGTCTGCCCTCGTGTGGCGCCGCTGGAGCGCCGGCTCCGTCGCCCCGCGCGTCAAGCTCTCGCGCAACCAGTCCGAGGGCGCGGACGACCCGTCGTGCCCGCTCGACATCAAGATCTCGCGCCCCATCGTCAACATTGTCCCGCTGGCCCTCATGCTCGCGGCCTGGGTCCTCATCAACTCGCTCGTCAGCTTCTTCACGCGCAACCACGGCCACGCGCTCGACGCCGGCTTCCACATCATCAAGGAGGCCCTCGGCCACGACACCACCAGCAACCCGCTGGAGAACTGCGTCGAGCGCCGGGAGGTGTGCCGCGTCGCGCTCCGCAAGTGGGCCTGCGCGGGCGGCGGCGCCCACTACAGCTTCATCGGCCGCGAGGGCGACGTCCCCGTCGCCGAATTCACCGAGAAGACAGTCGTCAGCGGCTGCTCCAGGGTCGCCATCGAGCTCAACCGCGCAGCCGCCCTCGTCGATGCACCCGTCGGCTTCGCACCGCCAGGTACACAGGAGACAAACCCCGCTACATCGCCGTAGCTGCCATGCACCCGTCGGTTGCGCACCGCCAGGTGCAAAAGAGACAAACCCCCGCTACACCCCTGTAGCTGGCGTGCACCCACCGCCCCCCACCCCCCCCACCCCCCGTGCGCCAGGGAAACGTCAGAGCCTCCTCGCTCAGTGGCTTTTCGTGCTTGTGCCTCTCGGGCGTAGCGCAGTGCAAGCGCCTTTCGTTCCGGAATAGGTGCAGCCGACCTTGGCCTTTTTTGTTGAGCATTTTGTGGTTCTAGGAACACCGATACCCCCGATCCTCTGGGGAGCGGGGGACGGCGGTGACTTTATTGTTCAAGTGAGTGAGGTGCTGTAATGCTGTGCCTTATTCTACGTGTGCCTTACTTGCTTGTCTCTGGATGGAACCACACATTTCATAGCACTACCTGCACGTTTCGGAGTGTTTCCGCGGAAAACTATCCTCGCTGTTAGTAGTGGGTACAGAATACCCTTTCGCCCAACACAGCATTAAATATACAAGTGAACCCTCGCTATCTGAATCCTTGTTATGTGAATATCCGCGATATGTGCATGCCAATTGCTCGGAACGAGCTCCGGAGCGTTGATTGTGCAAGTAAAACTCTGCCCCTCTCTCCCCCTCCTGGGTAAGAGAGTCTCGTGAGCTCTTTTATTGATAACCACGGTAGCGGTAGCATTACATCTGAGTGTCCCTCTTGGACACCTGTCTTGCACCTCCGAGGTGCCTGGTATCCTCATAAGATATTAAATCAAAGTTCCATTCTCGAACAGTAGTAACCCCCACCTGGGGCATTTGTTGGATCCGCACTGGAGAGCCTTCACACCCCTCCTCGGATCCAACTTCGTCGTTGACGACGATGTGTCTCTCAGAATGATATTAATGGGTGCATCCAGAAATTGCCACTCCATCACTCCAACACAGTATGATAAATGTCGAAAAATGCAACTATGCCACCACTGCGCTACTCAGCCCGCCAAACCTGAGCGCGGCTGCCGTATTCCGTCTTACACCATTTCCCCGCCTTCTCGCTTTCCTTGACTTCAACACATGCCAACATCATGCCAAACACCCCTCCTCTCCCAATTATTGCAACGTCGTTCGCGCCCATGGCTTCCCGTCAAGTCCCATCTGGTGCCGAGGTCATCCTTGACCTCGTCGAACAAGATCTAGACGTTACAGCCCCGCCCCCGACCCCCGCCACGCCCAACCCAGTCACACCAACCGAAGCTGTAGTCTAACCATACACTTACGCTGGAGGATACAATTCCAAAAATAGGGCACATATTGTAGACTGTTCCTTTTGTTTTGATGTACCATAACGCCAGACCGAGCAAATCAATGCTGTTAAGGAAAGGCTTACGTCCTCTCGTCTTTACACCGTTTCTGTATGGGCTCCCAAAATTGAACCCAAGGCGCTCAGACTCAAAGAATGGCAGAATACGCTGTAAAATGATGGCCTTTGTGAAGTTTGTCGCGAGGAGAAAGTCATTGTCGATGCCGCATGACAAAATTTGATTCCATGCCGTTGTCAGCCTGGTGTAAACCGGTCGGATCAATGCTGCTCGGCGATACTGAGGGGGCTTTCGGGATCTTCGTTTTCTCCCGTTTATCCTTCTTTTTCGAAGAACCCTCCATGTGAGGGAAACAGCAGCAACAGATGCTGCTGCTGTTGCGAGCACTGCGAGTTCTTCGAGAGCTTGTGTGCGTTTTGGGCTGGCCATCATAGGATATGGGCAATTTTGGGTCGTCCGTGTTGATCCTGAGAGCAGGAAGGGGATCAACTCCCCACAAAATGTTATCATATTGCAGAGTGGCGGAGTGCAAGGACCCCTCGGGGGTCCTTGCACTTCAGCAGAAGTGGTGGGGCACCCACTACATTTCCAGCCCAGCGGAGGCCTGTGATTGGCCAAAAAGTGTCGCAGTGTTGGAGTGGCAATTTCTGGATGCACCCAATGCCTTGCTCGCATTTTGTCAACCAGTTTCGAACTCGAGACTCTTACGGTTCACTCGAGTCTCATATTTCTCAATAATCGCATTTTTTTGATCTGCGAAATTTCATCCAAGATTAGGTGTGAATTTTTTATTCAAATGCTAGGGGTACCGATGCTGTATCACGGGGCAGGCGTCAAGGACTTACACTTGGGCGGGGCTCGATAGGGCCGCGCCGTGATAGGGCATACGGGAAAGGGTGGCAGAGGCCAAACTGGACCAAACAGCGAAACTGATGCGTTGTAGTAGACGTATCTTGGCGGTCCCGTAAGATGAATATGTCCGGTTGGCAATGCGGTGAGCGAGGTACTCAAGGACTGCCATCGTGCGAGAGCTGGTCGCGCCGAGAGTATCAAATGCGAGCGGGACAAAGTGCCAGTCGAGTAGAGGGAGTGGGGAGTCAGGCTGGAGGTGAAATGCGTCACGCACTGTACGGGAATGGACGCGAAGCTTGTCCAAATCAGCAGCTTCCGCTGCACCCGCGAGGCCTTTCGCAGCGAGAGACAATGTAGAGCGACAGTAGGGGGAACGAACGGTTACGTCGTACGCGATGGGGCGGTCCGGGAGAGCGCCCGAAGGAGGCGGGGCGGTTCGCGGTATTCGGCAAGAGAGAAGGGACCTCAAGGTCGCAGCAGAGACCGGCGGCGCGGAACGCGTGACGGGCGAGTAGGTTGCGTACAGTGTTATGACGGTGAACGACGCCGAAGCCATGACGGCATATTGCAGCATGATCACCGCGAGCGTCCATTGGCTTACAGCAATGCGAACATATGAGAGGCCGAATAGAGTCACAGTAGACGGGTGTATCCAGATGCCGGCGTAGCATACAGGACCACACCGCAGAAGGGACTCGAGAAGTGAGTGAGGGGTGGCTGCATAGAAACGACGCGGCGCCTGGAGCACGGAGGGAATTGTACCGGGCACGTCGGCGGACAGAGGCGGCACTGTGGTTGCGAGGGAGAGGGTCAAGGTCCCACGCGGTGTGTTCCCAGTACAGTCGAGAAGTGGCCCCCTGCATAGCCTGAATTAATGTGTGGTGTACGCGTTCAGGTCTAGACAAAAGGGCCTCTGGTTCAAATGGTCCGAGCGGAGAATGGTCCCAAGAATGCCTCGGGTGCGGACCTCAGGGTTCAAGGCCCCTAGTACGTGGACGATATGACGACGGGCCATGCGGCGATAAAACGACTCGGAGGGGTTATGTGGGCCCTTCACACGAACAGGTGCCGCCTCAATTAAACTGGCAGCGTAGGACGCATGGATTAGAATTCCATACACGTGGCGCTCGAAAATGTCTGGTCTAAATACGTTCCAAATCCTCGTTCCCATTGGAACCGGAGCTGACCGGGATGAGAGGTGTAAGCCGCTAGGACCATCTCGAATTGAGGGCCTGAAAGCACCTTGTGTGTTACTAAGGAAGAGGGTTGTCGCACTTTGTGTTAATTCCCCGCCCTGGTGACCCATCTAACGCGCGTCTTCTTTAGGGGCGCGGTATAAGAGGTCTTCCGGTTCCTTTTGCTGCTCTTCGTTATGTTTTCATTTCGTTTAGTGCACACAAACTATTGTCCACGAACGACGCTGCTCCACATGAGTCCTATGCGTCTGAACCTTTGTTCATTATTTCTTCTAGAACCAACGCCGCAGATTCTCAATCTTTGACTTCTTTCGGAAGTGCATCAATCTTGTTTTAGTTCAGAGTCACAATTTGTAGAGCTTTTAGGTGCCGGTAAAGGGTTCTCTTGTCAACAGGCTTTGTTAAAATGTCTGCGTGCTGTCCTTCTGATCGAACGTGAACAATATGCACGATACCAAGCTTGAGAAGTTGCCGCACGTGGTGAATCTTTATCTCGATGTGCTTATTTCGCGCAGAGACTTGATCACGCTTGGCCAAAGCTATTGCAGCAGAGTTGTCAACGCTTACGAGGACTGCGTTGATTTGCATTGATTCATCGAAGCTTTGCGAATATTTCACTTCACACATTAATCGTCTCATCCATATTATTTCCTTAGCGCAGTGAGATAATGCGACGTATTCTGCTTCCGCTGAAGAGAGGGCTATCATGGTCTGCCGTATGCTCTTCCATAATATGGGCGAGTTGCCAAATAGCAGTACGAATCCTGTTGTCGACAGCCTTGTTCCAGCACATCCAGCCCAGTCTGCGTCCACAAATGCTTGAACGGTGGGTGTTGCTACATCCCTAGGATAGAAGATGCCCAGTGTTCTTGTGCCGGAGATGTACCTCAGCACTCTCTTCAGCAATTGTGCATGGCGGACAGCTGGTTTGTGTACTTGTCGAGCGAGGGCAGCGACGGGAAAGGAAAGGTCGGGTCTTGTGCAAGTTGCAAGGTAGAGCAACTCACCCACAATGCAGCGATAACTTCCATGATCTTCCTTGCTCAGCAACGCATCTCCATCTCTCGCAGCACTGAGATCAGCGTCTGTAAGTAGGGGTGCAAAAGTGGCGTTCGACCTCAACAGACCGTACTTCGTGAGCAAGTCTACTGTATACCTCTGCTGTGTTAGGCGGATACCAGCTTGCGACTGGCGTACTTCCCACCCGATGAAGTTTTTGAGCTCGCCAAAGAGCTTGACGTCAAAGGCAGCCGCTAGTTTTGTCTTGAGGCGCTGAAGGAGGATTGTAGAATTGGAAATAAGCTTCATGTCATCCACTACTACCACGATGATGATGAATTGAGTCCCTTCACGTTTAAAGAAAACTCGGTGATCAATGACGAACTGGGTGAATCCCCAGTTCGTGAGAGTACTCGAAAGCAGCGAGCCCCATAAATTTCCGGCTTGTTTAAGGCCATACATTGCCTTCTTTAGTAGACAAACCGAACCAGGCTTTTCTTTCACACAGCTTGAATCCGTAGGTTGATGCATGAGTACCTCCGTGTCGACATCGCCATATAAATAGGCGTTGCTAACATCCCCTCCTTCGACATGGAGGTTCTCAGCTGAAGATACAGCGAACAGGAGACGTATAGCGTCATGTGAAGCGACTGGGGCGTACGTCGCCTCTGGGTCGTAGTCGAAATGTGGCGATTGTAAGTCGCCGCGCACACAACATCGTGCTTTGTGAAGGTAATTAGACCCATTGTTGTCCAGCGGTTTAAGACGGAAAACCCATGTGAACGGTAAGGGCTGCATGATTTGGTTCTGTGTGACATAAGTCCACGTGTTACGGCGAACTAGGGCGCGATATTCGCGATCGATGGCGTCACGCCATGGCTCCTGTTGAACAGCTTCCTCGAAGGAGCGAGGTATTCCAGCGTCGCATTTCTTGCCTCTCCTCTGTGAGGCATAAGACTGCGAAAGTGAATACCGAAATACAGAAAAGGCTTTGCTGAGGATTTCCTCGGCCTGACTGTCGACGTTGCTGCGAGATTCTAGTTCAGCTTGTCTAGAAATTCCGTCGAGGAGTGCTGTGACTCCGGTTAGTTCTTCCTCTTTGCAGGGGCGGAAGTCCTGCTTCCGCGTGAAGATGATTTGTTTTGTAGAAGGAACATATATGCAGAACACACTTGTCTCGCTCTGAAGTCCGGCGAAATATCCGTGTACACTTCTGGGGGTAAGCTTTTTATCTGCCGCAGTATCTGAGCGATACACGAAAGCGAAGCCGGGTTCTCCAAACACTGGGATGGTGGCGAAGTTAACACGTGAATTGGGGTCCCATGCGTGTATGGGGATGTCGCCGTTTAAGCGATCTGAAGGTAGTCGATTGCGTAACCAGTTTGCGTGATGCATTGCCTCTCCCCACAAATTTTTGTCCATCTTGCTTGCAAACAGTAGTACGCGGCATCGAGCACCAAGCTCTTGTATGAGGCGCTCGGCAATTCCATTACTTTGATGGGCATAAGCGGGAGAATAATCGAGGCGGATACCGTTGCTGTAACAGAAGCGCTGCAGTTCATCACTGGAATTTTCTCCCGCTCGATCCAACCTGATATTCAGAAGTCTGAAACCTGTAACATTTTCTGCTCATGCTTTGTAACGTTGAAGGTTGACGAGCAGCTCAGACTTTGCTTTCAGAAAGAATATGTCTGACTTTGCGCAATAATCGTCCATGATTGCTAGTACGTAGCGACTTCCACCGGTTGAGATTGTCGACATGGGTCCGGTTATGTCCAGATGTATGAGTTCCAGTGGGCGCCTGGTAATGTAGAGACTTGGCGTTACGGGACTTCTCTTTGTTTTACCAGTGGCACAAGCGACACAGAAGAGATTGTTCAGGATGCTGTTGGAAAAAGGTGGCACATCTTCAAATATCTCTGCCAATCTTTTGTATCGCTTCGGATTGGGATGCCCTGTTCGATAATGCCAATACATTGCCATCTCATTTTCGGTTTTTGCAGCAGAGTAAGGTCCGACGGAATAGCAGTTGGCGCAAAGAGATTCATACTCGGCATAGTGTAGGCGGGGGAGAGACCTGATTGCCGATGAGGCCGAGAATGTTGGTAGCTTCATCATATACAGGCCATCTTCGATTTCGGTTTCATATATCCCTAGCATTCAATTTAAGGATCAGTATACTGATCCATAAATTTAAAATGCGCACTAGTTCGTCAATAATTCCTTGCACGAAATACCCTTGAACTATGTTGTAGTTCGCGAGCAGTATAAACATCTGCAAAAGAGTTTGAGAAAAACAGAGCAGATGGTCCAGGGCTATAGGCAGCCCGAACGGGACTGTTCCGGGAGCCAAAAATACCCCCTTTTCGGCTAAGGATCAGTATACTGATCCATAGCAAGGTGGTTTTTGCGCAAAGAAGTGCACTGTATGGCTGCTTTATAGTGCTGCGCTTGGTCCGCGTTCGACCCTGAGGCTCTTGGCAATGCATTGCCAACGACCTATGAAACAGGTCTTAAACCACAAGCACGTCACGTAATCTGCGACGGACACAAGGTGGGGTAGTGTACTACATGTAGTACAGTCAGCCAGCACTGTTTAAAGTGGTAGAACACTTCATTTATCAGGGAGGTTTACATAGGTCCTTAATAGACATAGGTTTAAGACTTGCGACCTCAGACAAAGTGTAAGACATGTGCAGACCACGATGGGAATAGAACAACGGCAATAACAAAGCTCATGCGTTTCGAATCGAAGCTCTTCGCACGCGCTTTCGAGGCCTCACCACTGGTGTCACAATAGGGTCCTCATCGGTTTGACTGTCAGGGGCGCCCCGAGTGAAACCTGGATGAGTTTTAGGGGATTTAGGGGCGGGCGTTTCGCGTGCTTCTAAACTAGCTTGAGAATGCCAAAGTTCCCAGCAGCTTTTCTGTAATCCAGGGTAGATGCGAACACATAAGTGTACGTGGCAAAGGTTACACTTAAATGAAGAACGGTGTCCACGAAAAGAGGGTGTTGCCTGAGAGCTTGCCGCTTCGGTCACATCTGAAGCCTGAGATGTGTTGTTAATGCCACAAAGTGAACAATAAAAATGTTCGCGAACCTGTTTCTGTTTGTGCATAGATCCCATCCTAAGCTTGATACCGTCTTGCCCATTAAAGAAAATCAACAGTCGCCTCTTTCTTGACTTAGCTAGTGAGCTGAGACGTGACACATCAGCTTTGGTAATGCTCCCTGTAGGTGAGTTCATCACATCTGTAACTGCTGACGCGACCTCCAATCTATCAGCACGTTGAAGAAGCTCGCCTGATTCATCGTAGATAAAGTCAGCAAGAGACTGGACAGAGTTGAGGGAGTCTCTAAATCTCTTCATGCTACCATAAACGTCTCGCGACTCCAGAAGATGAGCCTTGCACTGCAGTCGGTATGACGTAAATGCATTCACGGATAGGGTTTTAAGCGTTTGAATAACCAGCTTCTGTTCCCAGCGGAGAGATGATGTCGAGGAGCGCATAATGGCGCGCGCTTGGGCCGTTCCATCGACACCCCCCTTAGTCTTGGAATACAGACTTTGTATTCCGTGCTTGAAAACCTTGATAGAAGGCATCGGCCCTCTCTCTTTTATATCTTCGTTTATGACCTTCCAGAATGAAAGTTTGTCCTCTAATAGACGTTTTGTCTGAGCATCCGTAAAATTTGGAGGGACCAGATCGCCATCAGAAGGTCCATGAGCCCAGCTGGCCAGAGCTCTTGCCTTTGGTGCAAGGGCCATCTCCAACGCACTTAACGCGTGCTCCGGCGCCCGCACGATGACTACGTATAAAAGATCAGTCTCAGACGCTGATACATACACTGCAAGACAAACACGTAGCACCAGTATTTGTTGTATAACTTGGCCCATGTGAATCTCAGGTATGTACTGACGAAAGGTTGCGTCGCCAACCTCGCACGTAATGGGATCTGCTGATGCAATCCCCATCGCCCGGTCCAGCGAGCTGGAGGCAACACTTGAATTCATTTCAACACTGGCCAAGATGCCCCCTAATCCGTTGCTCTCCGTTAATCCATCCAGTCCCAGCACTGTGTGGTCAATTATTGCGACTCCGTCCGCAAAGCACGCAAGCCATGACTCCTCCTTACGCGCTACCATTCCAAGTTCGAATAAACCCTTTACAAAAGGCTTTGCCTCCAGCGCTAAGAAAGCAGCCTTCTCGTTTGCAGTTCCCCGCATCATCGCCTCAGTCGATCGCGATCCACTAAACCACGATTCGGTGCATTGGCGGAGCAACTGTTGGGGTCGCGGGGCTTCTGTAGTACAAACGGCGAGCCCAAGAAGCTGCCGCACGGCACTGTCTGACATTATAAATCGACCAGCAAGCGTTCCTGTCACTCTAAACTGCCTCATGACGAACCAATCCGCGCAACGTTGTCCGATCGTTAGAATCTGGCAATGCTTCATGACCTCCCTTGCAACAGCGCTCTTGGTTGAGGAGTCATTCTCAAGAGGCCATATCCGTGGTGAGATTCTGTCGGCCCACGCTCCGAAAAGGAGCGACCCGCAGGCCTCCGGCCGTCGTGACGCAACCCATGTGGCTATTGACTTAGCCATAGATGAAGGCAGGTTGTGAGCAAAGCGCAGAACTTTGCTAAACTTAGTTGTGCCTCTTTCTCTAATAGCCACAGCTGAAACCCTCTGCCTGGGCGGTGCGTCTGGTCCTGTGGCCTTGAGAAGCTTAGTGGCCCAGAACGCCGCAGGGGCCTGGTCTACAGAGTCGTCAATTATAAAGCTCCTCGGCCGGTCAGATGTGAAGTTGCCGGTTGCAATTGGGGTAACGTTTTGCTGTACTTCATCTACTGGTACATCTTCATCAACGTCTAACTCCCCGCCATCACCGTCCACATCATCCCCCCCAATATCGCCCCCTCGTCCTCCTCCCTATCAAAACGCCCAATCTGCAGGAAAGACTTACCGACAAATGGGTGACAGTGCAGGAGGTGCTCCGGCATTACGAAGAGGGATCCAATTTCATGCGCGAGCAAACTACGAAGCAGCGACAACTTTCCATAGCCTCTGTCGGCTGTCACAATTACCCCATGGTGACTGTGAGATCCCTGGTCTTTAAGAACCATCGACAGCAGCTCATCCACGCTAGAAGTCTGCGATTGGCCCCGGCGGCGAAATCGTACAAATAGCGTTAACCGCGAGAAGGGATCAGCCAGAGCGTCAGCGCAGTGTCCCTCTTTGTTAGCCTTGCGGTTAGATATTGTTTTGACCTGATTATCGCTCGCCCTTGTCCCGTGCAAGTCATCGTCGAGCGTTAAGGTTGTGTAAGGCGAGTTAAAAAACATTCTACATGACAGTGGAAATGCGGCCTGTTCAAACCCACCTAGTTGCACTGTTTGGTCCCTCTGGGAGTTCCAAGAGCTCTCTCCAGTGGTACCACGGCCCATCACAGAGTATGCCTTGATGTTGTTAACAATAAAACGTATTCTCTCCAAAGAAAGGTGCGTCTTAACCAAACAGTTCAAGATTTCAATGGACTGCTGTAGACTAAGCCCTGTTGTATGCGACAGCAGCACCACGGAAAGAAACCGGTACATGTCCCATAGATTAAGTCTTTCAACAGGGAGATCATGAATTACAATGTGTTCATTTGTCCATTCCATGCATTTGTTTAGTACGTCGTCAACAAATAAGTGATAAAGCTTCCTCTGCTTGCCGTCAAATCTCGTACAAGCCTTGCCTCCCTCATCTTCGCGATTGCACTCGTCCAAAACAACCTCGCCCGCTCCCCAACCACTTCCTCCGCGAAGAAGCCCTCGAGAACGACACCCAGGGCCGCACCTTGACTACTTATCCGCCATCCTTGCACAGCCGCTGACTTCCCACGCGAGCTCTGCGCTGCCCCGCGAACTCCTCCCCTTCCGCGCCCTCGACCTCTTCCACGGGCTCGGCCCCTCCCACGGCCATGAGCCCTCTCGCTGCGAACCCTGTTGTCGCCTTCGGGCTGCGGCGATGTAGGAAGAACGGTTGACATGGTAGTCCTAAGCCTCTTGTGCAAGGAAGTGGGCGTCCTGTTGCTTCCACTTTGCGGTTTTTGATTTTTGAAAACTTGAATGATTCTGGGTAATGAGCTCTTTCGGTCGACACCGGCTTTGACCTATGAAGTAGACTGTAAGGGACCCTTATGGGGTGCTCAAAACACTCCTCAAGTCGGGTCTACGGATCAGTATACTGATCCATAGGCCAAAATCTGGGAAACCCAAAAATTGCTGAAGGATCAGTATACTGATCCATAGAGATGCTAGGGATATGGTCTTCTCGCTTTTCTTGTCCAAGATGAAGCATGTGCTTATACCGTTTTGCGCACGGGTGCTGCTGGTGAATATGACGTTGTAGTTCTCGGTGAGTAGGCCGACAGAGAGAATGTTCGTTGTAAACTCAGGGGTGTGATAAGCCGGCACAAGCGTTCCTCCGCGAAGCGGTAGCTTCACCATACCCTGGCCAACTATTATGGACGTTCTCGCAGCAGCGGAGACGTCAGTGGTATCCATGCTCTTGTAACTCGTGAAAGAGTTCTTGCTGTGGAAAAAGTTGTGTGTCCCGCCACTGTCAATGATGGCATGTGGGCTCTTTAAATTTCCAATTTGAGCGATGGAGCTCTTGAACTTAAGTTGAGCCATGAATCCAAACGGTGGCTGGCCATCTTGTCGGTTGCTTGGGTGCGGGTCATGAATGCGGGTGTTCTGAGCAACGTTGGCATTTGGTTCAAACCGGCCTTGCGAGGAATCATATGGGGTATTGGTGTTCGGGAATTGTTGGTTTTCAGTACCCCAGTTCCCTTGCAAATGGTATTGGGGAGAGTGATGGCCACGCCCTAAGCCTCGTCCAAAGCCTCGTCCACATCCCCCACGAAAACTTCTTCGAGGGTTAAAACGACCACGTCCAACGCTATTATAGGTACTTCGGCCGCGAAAACCGTTATCATTGTCCTTACGAAACCAACACTCTTTCGCATAATGGCCAGTGCGACCACATACGAAACACTTGTTGTTCTTTGCTTTCTTCTTCCCAATATGTCCCTTGTAGTCCATGTGAGCAAGATCGGCTCTTGGTGTAGCAGTTGCACGCGATGATGATGCTTTGATATTGGTGCGACGAGAAAGCTCACCTGCAACAACAACGATTAGCTTATCGTATGAAATTTCACTCGCCTCTGAAAACATTGCCAAAGGAGCAAAAGATTCAGGTAGAGTCTTGATCAACTTGGATGCTTTTTCTTGAGCTGTAACAGGTGCGTCGTGGGAAGCCAGCTTTCCAAGTATTTCATTGAACTTTTCAACGTGCTTCTCCCAATTCTCATTTTCTCTGAAGCGGAGTTGGTCCAGCTCACTTTGAAGATTGATAACGACTTGGGTGTTGGAGGTCGTGTAAAGACTCGACAGAGCATCCCAAAATTCTTTAGCCGTATTTTCATCGTTGTCGACCAAATGGCTGACTTGGGCTAGCGGGCCTGTCCCCAGACTGAGGATGATAGCTGTCTTTGCCTTGATCATTTTCTCGAGCCATTTCTTGCGGACGGCCGCGGAAGTTTCATTGGGTTCTGCAGTAAACCCTAACAGTTCGATGTCGTTCCTGCGGATAAAGGCATAAGTACGACGTCGCCAATGGATGAAGTCTGAAGATCCCGTGAGCTTGAGCAACTTTGTCACAGGGTCTCGCTCATCAGACATGATAAACGTATTTCGTCAGTTCTATTTGGTACTCTTGCGATGCTATCATGCAAGTAAAACTCTGCCCCTCTCTCCCCCTCCTGGGTAAGAGAGTCTCGTGAGCTCTTTTATTGATAACTACGGTAGCGGTAGCATTACATCTGAGTGTCCCTCTTGGACACCTGTCTTGCACCTCCGAGGTGCCTGGTATCCTCATAAGATATTAAATCAAAGTTCCATTCTCGAACAGTAGTAACCCCCACCTGGGGCATTTGTTGGATCCGCACTGGAGAGCCTTCACAGATTGCAGGTCACATATGAGGTATTCATGAATACGGCCTAACTGAATACCACAAGCACATCTTAATCATAACAGGCCTCATACAAGAGCATTCTATGAGACAAAACTGAGCTATGATAACTTTACTCATTATAAATATGGTTCAATTTCCAGTTTTCCTGGGCAATCGAAAATGGACACACCTCGAACGCGCAAACCAAGCCAAGCAGATCCGCATTACTCAATATTTTGGTTAAAACTTATGGGATTGTTACATATTTGGGCTGTATATGAAACATCCTTGGAAACTGAATATGCACTTTAATTGAATGCGGAAGGAAGCAACCATCCATATTCAGATATCGAGGGTTCACTGTACTGTACCACATGGATCAGGAAATGCGTATGCAGTACACCAAACATCGCAATTAGTCTGGGTGGAAAATTAGTGTGAATACACATATTAGCGTAGACCATACTAACTTCTGCGAGCTGTCCTTGCTCGTAAACAAAATTACTGTGGACTATACTATTTGATATTACACACATATTAGTCTGGATGCGCCAAAAAGACAGGAAAGGCATAGAGCAAACAGACTCTCGCGCACCGGAATGCGCGCCCGACGGTAACTACTGCAATTATTAGGCGGGAAGCGCAATGCGCGGGAAATTGTAACACCATCACCCCGCCTTTAAAGCCACCCAGTACGTTTTTCCCGTCCAGTTCGGCTGCCAGAAACCTCTATAAAAGGAGCTTTAACACCAAGATATGGAATTCCTCCCCATGCATTCACCAAATCTCTCAGTGAGGCGCACCGAAATGTACTCGGCCTCCCCCATCGTGCGCTCCCTGCAGCGAGCAGTGGCAACTGCCTCATCGAACACCTCCCATCTGCCCCCCTCCCGGACAGAACCGCACCACAGCAGTACAACGGTGCATCCTTCCCCCACACCTCCCTTGGACACGCCATCAGATTCACTTTCCCTACCCCCTCAGCTCAAAAAACCGCAGAAGCGGGCACTTCAGAATGTGCTTACTCATTCACAGCGTGTCAAGATCGTAACGTGGATGGTGGAAGCGTCGCGTACAGACGGTGACAAACACATGGCATCCCGAGCTGTTCGCAACTTCCCAGCACTTTTTCGGGGATCAGAGAAAGCGAACAATGGAAAAGCGAGTAGGCTGTGGAAAACCCGGGAAGCCCTGATGAAGTACCAAAGAGGGACAAACAACCGCGGAATACCCTTTTCGATTACGCGCGTCACGCACGCGGGCATGAAACGTGTCTACATCAAGGCCTGTGCCTGTCGAGGAAGGAAACGGGCGGGTTGGGTAATTGGAATGCATACAGACTTACTCGAGGAGTTTGAGCGTCTGAGGAAGTCCGGCCTGAAGTTCAACGCAAAACTTCTCCGTCATTTGGCAATTCACCTGGTCCGTGAATCTCGTAATGCGGTGTATCATGCCAATCTGAAAGATTTAAAATCGAACAAATTAATTATTGAATTAATATCGCCCCGCTGGATACAGGCATTCATGAACCGTTTCCAAATCGTCAGTAGGGCCCAAACTGGGAAGCTCATGGTATCGCCGGCCAAACAATCCCATATTGAGAGGGAGGTGGCGTACCACCTTGGGATGGTTGCTCGTGCATTTCGTTCTGGAGCAATGGACGAAAATGACGTGTGTAATGCGGACGAAACGCACTTTCTGATTAATTTGGATAATCACAGGACATTGGGAAAATGTGGCGAAGCTGAAGTGAAGTATTCGGACGTGGTTTCGGGGTCTGAGGGAATGACGATGATGGTTAGGATCTCTGGTGGAAGGGATGCTGTTATTGAAGCGCCATTTATGGTTTTTCAGAATACCAATAGAAGTTATCCGATACAGGGGGTCCCAGACAATGTGCAAGGGGTATCGTATCGTTCAGGCCCGAAAGGGTGGATGGACAAGACGGTTTTTCCGCAATATTTGGCAGAGAGCAAGGTTTTCAAATGTTTGCCGCATGGGCGGAAACGTATTTTGTTTGTTGACAATTGTGGGGGGCATGGGATGTCGGAAAATTTGGAGCAGGCGTTGCAAGCGTGTAACACGGAACTACGCTTTTTTCCGCCTAACGCCACAGATTTGATTCAGCCGGCGGATTCCTTTGTCATCCAAAAATTAAAGGACGCATGGCGTGGACGATGCGATAGATATAAGATGGACGTAATTATGCGAAATGGGTTCGCGGCGGCTTCCGGGAAAATTCCTAACCCGGGAAAACATTACTATTTGACTTTGGCCGCAGCCGTTGTGAGGGACGTAAATGCGATGCGTGATGCAGATGGAGTGAGGTACGCCCGAAAGGCTATGATCCGCACCGGTCTTGCTTGTAATATCAACGGACAATGGGAAGAATCCCAGCTGTTTCCAAAATTGCAAGAGATAGTGCAGAAGTATAGAAATTACTTCGATGGCGCTCCCGTTGTTGATGTTGATGATGAGTAAAATGTGTCGATATGCTAACATGGACTGGTTATGATTGGACAATAGCGTGTTTATCAAAATAGTGTAGTCTCCACTAATATGTTCATTGAAAATTAGTCTGGTCTACTCTATCTTAGGTTGTGATGCATATAGTGCGGGTACACATATTAGTGCAGTCCGCATTATTACGTGTGAGGGTGAAAATATATCCTTGACTTTTTATAGTCTAGCCCAGACTAATTGCGATGTTTGGGTATAGCTATATGCAACAGTTAACACGGTCGCCACGGTTGGGCGTTTTCGTGCGGCACTTCACAGTGGAGTGACAAAGTGTGCCGTACAATGTTTCTGCTCTTGTCCGAGACACGATGCGCTTTTGTCCACGATTGCACATTGTCCATTGTCCAGCATGTCCAGATACCAACTGCGCACGTCACAACTCTCAACCATCCTCCAAATCGATAGAGAGGTATGCTTTTAAGGCCCAGAGATACGGAGAGACAAATTTCTCAGAGTGGAATGATAGCTGCGGTTTTCGGGTAATCTCATGTCCATTTCAAACCTGGTGGCCTACATTGAAGTCCGCTTGACCTTGTACCTACCGTACTGTTATTGAAACTGAATGCATTGAAACTGAATGCATCACGAACGATGCAGAACTTGACGGTCCCCCGCCTCCCCCGCCTCCCGGTGATGTGCACTGGTTTTGAATCGCACCCTGATGCGCGCTGTGCTCCCGCACGCATGCTACTTGTATGACACCTGGGTTAGGGACATACCTTTCAGTGCACATTTAGTGCACAAGCCACGAACATCGATCCAGTATGTTCTGGGAGAGGGCGAGAGCGCAGGATAGGAGTACGTTTTCGAGAAACATATACCGTGTTCTGGGATAGGGTGGGTGTGTAGACGAGCTGAAGAGACTATTTTTGAGTGCGCGATGGGTGAAGAAAGTAGTACAGAGAGGAGAGGCGGGGTTTGGCAATACGAAGAAGCTTCAAAGAGATTGAGTAGAGACTTGAACAGGAAAAGAGGAAGCGGGAAGGCGGGAAGGGGACGGGTCGATGAGGACGCAGTGGATGCAATGATTTTAATGATGCGGGCTGCGCGACTGAGTGTACGATTATGTGGTGAAAACAGTGCCGGGATTTACTTTCAGCTGTATGGGTGAGTGAAGCACAAGGCACGGGATTCAGGTTTTGTACGAAAGATGCTGGAGGAAATCGAGAGATACGCACCACGGCCGTGGGTGCAGCCTGTGAGTGAGTGTGTAGCGCGAGCCGATGGAAGGTTGGTGGAGCAGATTGTTCTGCCATATGCGAGTAGTGAAATTTAAGTGGACATGGATTCCAGCGGTGAAGTGTATGGATGTCAGTTGAGGTCGTCCGGGGCAAAAGTAACAGTTTTCACGCAATGTGCTGAGAAGGTGACGAAGACGGTTCGATTAGGAGGCGAGTTAGAAACGGAGAGCCAGAGCGCAGGGGACCTTGAAGCAAGAAGGGCAACCTCCGAAGTGACTGCAGAAACCCGAGTGTGACGAGAGCTACATGCGCAACTTTCTGTGAGAGCAAGGGGTGCGTTGTTTTGGGATGTGAAGACGGGACGTTGAAGCTGTGGAGTACGTCGGAGAGGAAAGTATTGAGAAGTTTCCACGGTCATAGGTCGGTACTGTAGTGGGTTGCGTTGCGATGAGGGGAGAAGGAAGACGTGTGGTGTCTCGATCGGGGGTTTACAGTAACCCGGTTACCCCAATTTTATGTCAACCAGAGCAATAAAAGGCAAGCAGGGATATCCGGGGAATTGTCTCCTCCTCCCTCGGGTCTCGTCGCGTCTACAGTGACCCGGTCACCCCACTTTATGTCAGCTAGAGCAAACTCTGGTGCGCGCCGCTCCGCTGCGCCGTCGTCGGTAGAATAGTGATTAATCATTAATTCTACAATGGTACGTACCCTAAATCATCATCAGCCAACAATCGAGCGATGGTGGGGGTCATAGAGCCATTTCATTGGACTGTTGACTTTTGCTAAATTACATCCAAATTACAGACAAGAGATTGCGCTCAACATGGCTTTGTAAAGTTTACACGTTTACACTGTAAACGTTATGCTTTCCTCCAATTGTTGGTTTGGTGTGACGTCAACACAGTTGTGAGGGAATTTTAGTGCAAAATTACATTTTGCAGTACTGTAGTGTGAGATGTTATACTGTAGTGGGAGATTTTATATGAATTTTAGGGAAGCGCGCGCAGACGGTCTCGGAAATCCGGGCCGGATGCGTGGATGCTTCTAGAAGGGAGATGGGGAGGAAATCAAAGCGTGGAAGGTGGCCGAGTGTCGACAGATCGGACACACCGGACTCTACGGCGAGACTCAACACCCCACTTTCCCAGAAAACACCACCAACCCCCTTCGACCGAACAACAACAATACGTAAATCAACGTTTCATGATTCTTTTCATGCTTTACGATTAGTGCGTCTTTCCTCGCTGGAATCACACGAACATTCATTCACGAAAGAACAAGCCAAAGCACATCAGCTCACCCTACCCACACGCACGCACACGACCGTCGCCACTGTTTCCGCTTTCGTCGACAACGACAAGAGTGCCGCGCGCTGAACGCGGCCTTCAACCTTCGCGTCCCTGTTTTTCTAACAGCCGCTGCCGTTCTCACGCATAACACACTCCTAACACACTCCGCACCTCACCAACTTGTCTTTAGCTATTCACAAAAAAATGCAGGAAAGCTTCCAGCAAGAGGCGGGACCAAGTAGAAAACGGCGAAAGATACAGTCTCCCGATGTGTTCATAAGCCATGCTGGCCCGGACAAGCTACACATCGCACGTCCTCTTTCCGAGAAATTGCAAGCTCAAGGTTTAAATTGCTTCCTCGACAAAACCTCGATGGAGCCCGGAGACTGCGGAGGGGATGAAATGACGAAGGCTATGGAGTCTGCGAAGGTCGGTGTTTTCATACTTTCTCCCGAGTTTGCGGCTCGAAAGTGGACGATGAGGGAACTGCGTTGCTTCCTACGCCGACGGAGTGGGATGCGACCACCGATATTGATTCCGGTGTTTTACAGATTAAGTATTCGGGAATGCAGAGAGTTGGAGCCCGAGTTGGAGCCCGATCGGTACCGGGATGATGAAGGAAATAATATTTTTGAAGTTGAGAAGTTTTTTAGCGTGGAACGACAGCGCGAAGCGAGCACGGATACGGTGAAGAGAGAGCTACAAGAGCTGGCAGGTATCACTGGGATTGAAAATCACGACAGGGCAACAAACCTGCCGGGAGATGAATTCGGCCCTCTTGCAAGGGCACATCTTGTGGAGCGAGTGTTTCTGTGGGTGAAAAAGAAAAGTGAGGAGCAAGAAGACGACCGCCTTCACGATCGTATTCTACGACCCAGCACGAGCATCGATACTCGCGCGGCAGTCGAGCAAGAAGCGGAGCACCTTCACGATGGTGTTCAACAAGTAAGCGCGGCCGTCGAGTCGATCAGGGGAGGAAGGGGTGATGTGTTCAAGGCGGTAATAAGAACCGAATGTAATCCTGCGTCGATATATGTGAAGCTTGATTCTAAGGGGAACGATGGATTCCCGAACACGTGTGAGTCGCTTCTAAAAGCGGCTGTGCTACGGAGAGATAGGAACGAGCAAGTAGGTGCGACAGCAGTAGGACAGGGCGGAGTCGGGAAGACATGTGCCCTACGAGCGATCGCACACGACGGTGAGATTAAGACGGAGTTTTCGGGAGGAGTGTACTTCATGTCGTTGGGGAAAGATGGAAACGTGGGACGGGTGATTGAGGAACTGTGTCTGATTGTGGAAGCGTCCGGTGGCAAGCAGACGGCTGCGGAAATGCGAGAGCAGAGCGAGTTTGAAAGGGTGTTAGTGAAAGTACAAGCGTGGTTTTGCAGTCATGTGTGTCTGTTCATCATTGATGATGTGTGGGTGGTGAATGATATAGAGGCGAATATCCTTCAAAAGTTGTCTGTTCTCGCTGACACTGCGGGGGGCAGCGGGGAAAGGAGGAGCAAACTACTGTACTCCACGAGGGATAGGGAGCTGCGTCAGCTTGGGGAGCGGATTGCTTTCGAGCCGAGAGAGACAGAAGGGAAAGAAGCAGTTGACATGCTAGTGCACGCGAGTGAGGCGAATCGAGGGGAAGTGGATGATGCGAGATGCAAGGAGGCCGTGAGTGAAATACTGGAAATGTGTGGCGGATTGCCGCTTGCCCTGAATGTGGCAGGAACGAGTGTGAGGTACATGAGGGAAAGATGGGAGGGAGAAGTATCAGAAGCATGGGGGGAGTACCTTTCGAGGATGAAGAGGCGTAACACGATTCGTGGGGAGAGTCCGAAGGACGGATATTCGTCGTTGGATGGGACATTGCATACGTCACTAGATATCCTGGAGTCAGATGTGGGAAGGAGTGGGGAGACATTTGGTGAATTTTCGTTTCGAAAGATACACCGGAGTCTGTGCGTTATGAAGAAGCAAGACCGGATACCTTTGAGTTTGGTTGGAGATTTGTGGGAGCTGGACGAGGTGGAGACGGAATGGTATGCAAAGGAGATGGAAAGGGTTGGGTTAGTGGAACTGCAGTATAAGAAGGGCTGTGGTGGGTTGCGGGTGCATGATCTGACGCACGATTTTGCGGTGCAGGAGGCGCAGAAGGAAGAAAGTGTAATGGTCTGGTATAAGAAGTTGGCAGATGTATGCAAGCAGGGAAGAGGACTGCTTGCTATAACTGAGAGCGAGGGCAGAGAGAGCAAGGATGCAAGAGAGAAGTATGTTTTCGAGAACATATATCGCGTTCTGAGACAGGGCGGGTGTGCAGAGGAGCTGAAGAATCTATTTTTGAAAGCGCGATGGGTGAAGACAGTGATACAGAGAGGAAGTGTGTGGCAATACGAGGAAGCTGTAAAGGATCTAAGTAGCGTTTTGAGGAACAGGGGAGGAAGCGAGAGCCTTTTAAGGGATACGGGAGAAGAAGATTCGGTGTCTGCGATGGAATTGATGATGAGAGCTGCGCGACTGAGTGTACTGTTTTGTGGTGAAAGTAGTGCCGGGATTTACTTTCAACTGTACGGAAGAATCAAGCACAAGGCATCAGAATTAGGTAGCGTGCAAAGGATACTCGAGGAAATCAAGAGATACGCACCACGGCCGTGGGTGCGGCCTGTGAGTGAGTGTGTAGCGCGAGCCGATGGAAGGTTGGTGGAGCAGATCGTTCTGCCATATGCGAGAGGTGTAATTCAAGTGGGCATGGATTCCAGTGGTGAAGTGTATGGATGTCAGGTGAAGGAGTCCGGGGCAGAAGTAACAGTTTTCAGGCAATCTGCTGAGAAGGAGACGAAGATGGTTCGATTACAAGGCGAGTTCGAAACGGAGAGCCAGAGCCCAGGGGACGTTGAAGCAAGAAGTGTAACCTCCGAAGTGACTAGAAAAAAACGGAGCATGACGAGAGCTACGCGCGCAACTTTCTGTGAGAGGAAGGGGTATGTTGTTGTGGGATATGAAGACGGAACGTTAAGGCTGTGGAGTACGTCAGAGAAGAAAGTATTGAGGAGTTTCCACGGTCATAGGTCGAAAGTGGCTTGCGTTGCGATGAGTGGGGACGGAAGACGTGTGGTATCTGGATCGGAGGACATGAGCGTGCGGGTGTGGGATGTGGAGACGGGAGCACAAGTCGGGGAGGCGTTAGTTGGACACACGAGGGATATGAATAGCGTTGCGATGAGTGGGGACGGAAGACGTGTGGTATCAGGATCGGAGGACAGGAGCGTGCGGGTGTGGGATGTGGAGACGGGAGCACAAGTCGGGAAGGCGTTAGTTGGACACACGAGTTCGGTGCTTTGCGTTGCGATGAGTGGGGACGGAAGACGTGTGGTATCTGGATCGGCTGACAAGAGGGTGCGGGTGTGGGACGTGGAGACGGGAGCACAGGTCGGGGACGCGTTAGTTGGACACACGGATTGGGTGTGTAGCGTGGCGATGAGTGGGGACGGAAGACGTGTGGCATCTGGATCGTTTGACAAGAGCGTGCGAGTGTGGGACGTGGAGACGGGAGCACAAGTCGGGGAGGCGTTAGTTGGACACACGAGTGATGTGTGGAGCGTTGCGATGAGTGGGGACGGAAGACGTGTGGTATCTGGATCGATGGTCGACAGCGTGCGGGTGTGGGACGTGGAGAGGGGAGCACAAGTTGGGGAGGCGTTAGTTGGACACACGAGTTCGGTGTTTTGCGTTGCGATGAGTGGGGACGGAAAACGTGTGGTATCTGGATCGTTCGACAAGAGCGTGCGGGTGTGGGACGTGGAGACGGGAGCACAAGTCGGGGACGCGTTGGTTGGACATACGGGTATGGTGAATAGCGTTGCGATTAGTGGGGACGGAAGACGTGTGGTATCTGGATCGTGGGACACGAGCGTGCGGGTGTGGGATGTGGAGACGGGAGCACAAGTCGGGGAGGCGTTGGTTGGACACACGGATGAGGTGGATAGCGTTGCGATTAGTGGGGACGGAAGACGTGTGGTATCTGGATCGTATGACGAGAGCGTGCGAGTGTGGGACGTGGAGACGGGAGCACAAGTCGGGGAGGCGTTAGTTGGACACACGGGCGAGGTGTGGAGCGTTGCGATGAGTGGGGACGGAAGACGTGTGGTATCTGGATCGGCAGACATGAGCGTGCGGGTGTGGGATGTGGAGACGGGAGCACAAGTCGGGGAGGCGTTAGTTGGACACACGGGTATTGTGTATTGCGTTGCGATGAGTGGGGACGGAAGACGTGTGGTATCTGGTCTTTTTGTGTTGAGTGAATGCGTGAGAAGTTGATTGACGGACGTTGCAGTGCCTGGATGTGTATGTACAGTATGAACTAGCGACGTGCTTCCCTTCATCACTCAGTAGACAAGTGTAGGGATGCGAGCGGACCTGACGTGTATTAAGTGTTTCATGGCGATGGCTGGTCCTCCACGCAGACAGGGGACTAAGAAACGTTCACGGCGGCATCGAGCGTCGGACAGAAGCGACAGAGATGCCACGCCGTAGGCTGGCAGCTGAAGGTATTGTGATGCATTGAGCCAGGTGTGCACGCACGGTGCGCACGGATTCGGGGTGGAGGTTAGCTGGGAATTGAAAGGATGGGAATTGAAAGGACATGTGCGTTTCTCAGGTGCGCTTTTGTGCTCGCGGCCTCCCCAACGGCGACGTTCACGGATGTCGCAGGCATGATCGCGCCGAGCACGGAGGGACCTTGGCGCCCAATGTACTGGCTCGACTCAAGTGTGCAGACGACCTGCGGCTGATGGACAAGGGGGGGGCCTAGTGCACGTGTCGCAAGAACGACGGCGGGTTTGACAGCGACGGGCGGGGTGGGCGACAGGCGTGGCCGCGGTTGAAGAGGATGTACAGGTAGGTGGACAGGGTTGCTTCGTTCCGTCGGCGTGTGTATCAATCATGAGTTGCACAGTTGTACAGCTATACAAGTGTACAACAGCAATGCAAGCCGATCATGAAGTTTGGTCTTCAATTAACTGTAGAAGAGAGTGCAATTATTGCATGGCAGAAGCATTGTGAGTCTGCTTTCTGACTTGCTCTTGCCTGTCAGATTGAGAAGTCGAATGCACTCCCCTTCAAGGTCGGTCTTCAAGGTCGGTCTTGCCGTAATAATGTAGCATAGATTCACATCCCCTGTCCCTTGTCCTTGCATGAACCTTTAGAACTTAAGCTGTATCACCTACTGTAATGATTCTAGGCCCAGAGGCGCTTACCGTTAGCTTTTAGCCGAGCGATTAAATCGCCCGAAAGGATAGCCACTGTTATCCGCGTGGAGGTACAATTTCAATTACTTTTGAGCTCATAATCATTACTCTTCGTGACTCCGCACTGTTGTCGTTTATGAAAAAGCAAAATATTTCGAAATACCCACACTTTTCCCGCTAGTGGCGATATCGGCCTCGATTATCGATCGTTCTCGACTCTTCTCTCGACTGCGATCGTAGTTTGCGGCGCATGAAATCCGAGCAAGTTGCTTCAAGCCTTTTCTTTTTCTTTATCACAGGGTATCATAGGGGCTTCAAGCCTAGAAAATATGTTTCTCACGAAACACTTGTCGCAGTTAGTAGGCTTTCCGAAAGTGCCATACAGAGTGTTTATTGCCACATTTCAACTGTACAACCAGCGGTCGTCCAATAGCGTCTCGTTCAAGCGCCGGTTTCTGGCAGCGTCAACCTCATTTGTTCATTCCCCGTTTCCTGCAACATGATTGGACAAGGCGAGACAGGATGGCCCCCAGATGCAACTGAACTCCGATTCTAACTGTCCCCCCTCGTCCACCCCGTTGCCCGTTGCATATCAAACGGGCTTGTACCTATCCGCCGAGAAAGTTACGGCGCCCAGCTGTGCACACCTCTCGCAGTCCCCGTCCCGCCGTTTGCCGCCCCGAGAGCACCACCCACCTCCTTTTTTTGCTGCCCTCATCATGCCGCACCTCACATGCACGTCGCACTGGAAAGAGGGCTCATGATAACAGCCATGAGGTCGAAGGCACGTTGTCGTCTCGCTGCTTCGGCGCCCACGCCCTCCCGGTTCGCGTCCGCGTGTGACTGGCTTGCCATATGCACGAGGACAAGGGGGCACCGTATCGGATTTGTCATCCCGGTCATCCCGAAGCGAGGGGCGGTGACTATCGGATCGCACCCAGTCTCTCCGCATTTGTTCATCGACGTTTTTTTTATTTGCATGTATACAACTGTCCACATTCACCCGAAACGAAACATCGGCTGAGCTAGAAACTATCCTCTTTGCTGCAGAGCCTGCCTGTTTGAAGAGATAGTGAGACAACTCACCATCTCACGCGTTTTCTATGTGTAGGATTTGTGCTTCTCCTACCGTGCTTTCTACATCATACCTAGGGAAGTAGCTTGTGTGTTTGGTAGGTTTTGAAAAGCTGCTATAGTACTATAAGTATGCCGAGTAAGAGGTTCAAGTCAAAGTTCAGAGAACAACCACGACAATACAAGAGACCTCCGCTTTCCCGTTTGTTCACACCAAGACAGACTTTTTGACTGTCTTTTTGCCCACAACCTACGGCGAGTAGTAGGGACGGAAGACGTGTGGTATCTGGATCGTATGACATGAGTGTGAGGGTGTGGGACGTGGAGAGAGGGATCACACTTTATATCGGGAGGGTAGAGGATTTCGGGGAAATCAAGAGTCGGTTTCCTGAGGACGGAAGACATGGGTACTGCTTCTCGCGCAGGACGAGCAGCACAAATAATTTCAAGGAAGGGAGGAATTGTGCAAAGGCGAGAGGATGGGTCTGAGGCTGTCTTGCACAGTTGGACAATCCAGGAGACTTGCAGATAGACCACGATCACGGGGTCGCAGTAGCAAGGGTGGGTCATCTGGTTGCTATCATGAAGCTAATGGTGTAAATTCGGAAAGCGATAGACGCTTGGTGCCCGGGACATTAGTACTGCGTTGCAACTGTGCGCGGTGGTACTGTAGTGGGGAGGGTTTTTTGTTTCGTTATGAATGCGTGAGGAGCTTGCTTGATGGATGTTGCAGTCCATGTATGCGTCAGTATGAAGTATCGACCTGCTTCCCTTTCAACACTCAGTAAACAACTCTAGAGGGATGCAAGCAGACTTGACGTGTAATAAGTGTTCCATGGCAAAGGCCTTTCCTCTACGCAGACGGACGACTGAGAAACAATCACAGCAACGTCAAGTATTCAGACAGAAGCGACAGAGGCGCCACCTCGCTCCCTCCCGGCACGCAGAAGATATTGTGACCCAATGACCCACGTGGGTTTGGTGCCCACGGATTCAACATGGAGGTTAACTGACGAGTGAAGGGATATCGCTGTCTCTCAGCAGTCAAGTGAGCTCTTGTGCTCACTATAATATCTTGAGCAATAACGTGCAGGCACCCTGCCATCAAATGCGTCAGTCGCGTGCGAGAAAAGATGTAGAGGTAGTTGTATTGGTGAAATCAAGGGTGTGTTGATTAGAGCAAGCGTTGCCGACCGGCTCAAGGCAGGGCGCGAGTCTCAAAGTTGAGAGGATATTGATACACGTGCACAGGTCGCACAGGTGCACACGTGTGAGAAGAAAAAAGGCAAACGAGACCATAACATTCAAGTTTACCATAAACTTGGCCTTCTATGTACAGTACCCTTGGGTACTCTTCACGACGTGCAGACACTGTTTCGCTGCCGTTCCCCTCCTCCTTTCTGCCCCACCTCCTTCGTGCTGCCAACAAGCAGCGGCCTGCCAAGTTTCTGCCATCCGACAACCTCCTTCCACCTGCACCCTCTCCGCGAGCGCCCTCGTCCGCCACACCAGCCGCTCGTTCTCGCGCTCCACGCCGCGCATCCACGCCGTCTTCCGTGCCTCCCGCATCACACCACCAGGTGGCCGGGCGCGCGTGCTGATCGCGCACCCCCGCCGGGCGGCCGCATACGCGCCGCGCCATCATGAGGCACGTTGCAAACCTGACGCGGATCCCGGTCCGGATCTCGATCCCCGCTCCCCCGCGGCAACGAGGCGACTGGTGCGAGGCATGACAGTGTAAGGCGGCGGGCAGTCGCAGCAGACGCGCGGGCAGGCGATAAGGGCACGTTGGAAAAGCCGGAGGATTAGCCCGGGCGGGAAGGCTCTGAGGGCGGTGAGGGAATGCGGAGCGGAGGGCGGAGGATGATGACGAAAGGCGGCGTGACGTACAGGGGGGTGCGCTAATTGTCGCACGATTTCGAGAAAACGATTTCGAGAAAACACACCCTCCCGTAGGTTTTCTACCTCCAATGCGAATGAATTTTAGAGCAATAAAAAGCCCGCTTTGTCCTCTATGTTGAACCAGAATATGGGTGTATAAAACGGACCAGTTTTCGCACAGCTCGACAAAGCGATGCCAGCGCCAATGAAAAAAAGGAGAGCCTTTATGTTGCTAAAGATCGAACACAATCAGAAAGTTGGCCCTAAAAACACCTCAATTTCTGATGTTTAGGACTTCGCCACGTCACCAATCAACCAGTCAAAAATTCCCTCATCTCATCTCCAAGACGCTTCTAAGGACAACCGGAAGCTCGCGTTCTGGCACGCAGCTTGGCGGCTGCCCTACGCTCCACCATACTGCGCGCGCCAGCCACAAACGGGGCTTCCGGCAACCCTGCCAGCTCCACACAGCGTCTCATTCTGTCTGATCGAACTTGTTTCGAGAATAAAGCTACCAATGCCCGACTACGCGTGTCCTTCACTTTCTGCTACTCTGCGCGGCGCGCCACAGCTTCCATCTTTCGTAGTGTAGCGATTTGTTTCTTTCGCACCAAGTCCTTCACATGCGGAGCCGTCATGACACACCCTTGTGTCGTATCGACAAATCCATTTAGTAGAATGGTTGCCGTATCACCCAGTATTCTTCAGCGAAGAGCAGAACGTCGTTCCTCAAGCAATTATACTAACTGCTCCACCGAGCACAGCTCTTGGCTCTGCGTATCATTAGTGGGACGTGGAACACCTAATAATCTCATAGCATCGCAGGACCATACCTTACACCGTCTGAAAGAAGCCATAATATTCGTCGAGTTGAATGAACTAATGTAGGCCTCTCGTAGCAGGGCACAAACGTCAAATATATCCCAAGCTTTGTTGGTAGTTTGGGCTGTGCCACTGAAAATGCGGTTGAGGGAACCCTTAAATGCCTCAAACTGAACAACATCCAAAGGTTGGGTCTTTTCTGACGTGTGAGCAGGAAGCGCATAAACTACTACATTTCCCTCCAGTAGTATATCTAGTACATCTAAGGACAGGTGGGCACGATACCCATCAAAAATGAGTAACACTTTGCTTGTTGATGTCCGTCCTTTCACATAGTCCACAAACCAGACCGCCCAGTTCTTGAAGTTGACAGAATCTACTCCTCCAGTTTCTTCCCGTACCGCGACCACAGAACCTGGTGGCAAGAGGGATGCAGGTGTTTCTTCTACTTCCACTCCATCATGGACTACTATCTGGAACAGCAGGCGCGAACCTTTAAACACAAACAAAGGAGGTCCCGCCTCACCCTTTGCGCAAATGACGGGCATCATGGTAATACGGTCCAGCTTCTTAAGAATAGGAAGTTTGCAATCGTGGCTGTCACTACGCGACATATATCTTTAAGATATAATTCCGGTGATATCCTTCTCAGGACTGACACCTGTCTCATCCAGGTTGAAAATGCGTGATGTATCTAGAGAATGCTCCGCGATGAGCTTCTCGGGAGTTACGAAATGTGAGGTGAGTACAGTACTGTTTACGCCTGAGAATCGATTGGCGTCTTGACGGATAGGTTTTGCAAACTGTATGGAGTTGGAATGCCGAAGACGAAACGAGCGCAGAAAAGGAGAGGAATTAGAGAACGGAAGAAGTAGACGGCGAGATGGTGGCGTTCGGCCTACAATTATTTCAACCGCCTCATGCAAATGCTGCTGACTCAGCGGTACACCGCGTTCGGCAAAAGGGACAAGAAAGTCAACTACCAACTTCTCTTCTTCGTCTCGGAGTGCTCTTTGCCTTCCAGGCTTCTGAATCGGTCTGTTTGGATTGGTCACAATGGCATGAAGAGATGCAATGGGAACGAAGAATGTTGATGCTTCACGCCGGTATGTCATCCCAGACTTCACTGCCTCAACAGCACCTGCGATCCTACACGCTGGATATGCAGCAGCTGGTCTCCGAGCGTTGGTCCCCACGACGTAAGCAGCATTCAGAAATGTGGGTTTGGGAATAGGGAGAAGGGATGTGCAGGCGTATACTTCAGATCCTCTTCTAGTAGTACAATTGCATGAATTTGCACGTTTTGGAGTTGAAAAGGCGCACTATACATGAATTGAGATGCGCGGTTTCGGTCGAGCGCGCCAAAAATAGACTTCATCAGGCCCTTTTTCTGTAAACAGCATCTCAAGACATACATCTCACTCGGGCTGAGCAAAAAAGCGTCAAAAGTTTTTAAAATATACGTTCGGCAATTGCCGTGCGTTCGACAATTAGCGCACCCCCCTTTACATTATCAACGCGGGGTGGCACGGGAGGCAGCACTGTGTGTATACAGTGCTGCATACTATGCACAACACATAACGTATGTACAGTACGATGCTCAGGCGGGTGCAGTGCATACGGGACTGTATGTATGTGTGTATGTACAACGCATAACGTATGCACGATGCTGAGACGGTCATAACCCCGCAGGGGGACGCCTCGGACACCTGTCCTAGTACAGTAGTACAGTACCTGCCGCCTAGTGCGTGCCGGGTATTGTACACAATTAAAAGACTAGCGCCATAATTACTACTACCGCGCGGACGCTGCAGCTACACGTGTGCACTACTGTACACGCGTGTTGCTTACAGACTACGGCACGGACGACACGTGTGCTATCGCGCACACGTAACACGCGTAGACTACCGCACGGACGACACCTGTGCTACTGTACACGTGTGCCACGCCACGGACAGTTGGTCAACGCGTGCGCTCCCTACACGTGGGCACACCCGCCCACGTGTGCACCGTGCACGGCCGCACGGTTAATAACCTCCCCGCGCACACACCGGTCGTTATACTACACGACGCGGTGACTAAAAAATCGTCCATGCCGACAGTGACGAGAGCGTGCTGTTGGCCTTGACGCTGGTTAACAGGCAGGGGTCACTGTCGCATTGGAGGTGGCCGTGCGATTTAAGGTGTTTTTGCAGTCCGGATGTGTAGCGATGTCCTGCTGAACGGCCTCCGTAGAGGTTGCCGAGAAGCTGTCCCGCTTGGTGGGCATGTTTCATTGAGCCGTCAAATCGTGGGTGCTGGCGAACGTAGACGGGGAACTCATGGAGGTATGCTGCGGTGATGTCCATGTATTGTACGGGCCATTGGTTTGCTGCTGCGATTGCGAGTAAGGTGCGTACTGATGTCTTTTCGGCCATGAATGTGGATGTTTTCTTTGGATCGAAGTGCTGTCCTGCCTTCATGCGGTCGCCTCGTATGGAGCAACGGGCTTTGAGTCTGGCGATTTTGCCTTCCTGTGTGCGCTTGTACCGGTATGTCATTGTTAATGGGATGAGCGTCTCATCGGCGGCACTTTTGTCGCTGGGATCCATTTGATAGTGCGCTGTTTGTCTAGAGTTTCTAACTCGTTGTTGTGTGCTGCTGCCCATTGTTGGGCGTCAGGGTATTGGCGCGCTGCGTGTACGTGCCCGGGTGCAGTTGTGGTGGCGTCGACTGTGCTGGGCGGTGCGTTGTGTCGTGGTGGTGTGCGCGTTCTCTGACGCGTTTTGTGCCGAGAGGGTGTGACTTTGAATGCTTTTTTGGACGTGTGCTTGAGGTCCTGGTGCCTGGCGTATGGTCTGAAGTCGATCGCCCTGATGATGCGGTATCGGGGGTTGCGTTTGGTGAGGGTCATGACGTGGGTTTCCGATATGGGATACATATATCTTGCGGGTTCGCTGCGCCCTTGTAGTTTTGTTTTGAGTGCGTGTATGGGAGCGGTGCCGATTTGCCGGAATGCGAAGATGCGGGTCATGTGGGCTGGGCGTCCGTGCCAGAGTGTTCATGGACTTTGTTCTGTGGCGCTGTGCCGCATGATGTTGTATTTGAAGGCTACATCTCGTACGGCATCTTCCCAGAAATATGGTGGGAGGGCTGCGTGATGTAATGCGGCGCGCGCATTTGTGAAGAGCGTCTTATTGATCCGCTCCGCTATTGAGTTCTCTTGCAGTTGATGGGGCGTGTTTGTGATGTGCTGTATGCCGTGCGCACTGTACGTGGCCTTGGCATGTGACGATGTAAATTCCTTGGCGTTGTCCGTTCTGTATGCGAGAGGGAGTTTGTTTTGGGTGGCGAGTGTTTTTAATAGTTGTGGAATTATTGTGTTGACTTCCTGTCGGCGTCGTAGGTAGTATGTGACGAGATACCGGCTCGCTGTGTCGATGCATGTGAAGATGTGTTCGTTACCATGGGTCAAGGGTGCGGAGATTGGGCC